>NW_022195391.1:1382500-1399635 GCF_008641045.1 Pistacia vera | reverse complement strand
GAGTATTTAATTTTTCAAAAGCTCGAAAATAAGAAATTAAATAAAAGCTCACTCGGGTTCCTTAAAAAATGTACATATGATGACATTTTAATTCGATTTGAAAATATGTTATAATATTTATTAAATTAAGTCAAAGGCTAATAAAAGAGAGTATGTGTTGTTCTGTGCGCCTGCGGAAATGGAAACTGAAAACAAGAGGAATTCTACCTGACCTGGACCTCAATTATTAGGGTCAAGTCTTACCCTAGTTCAGATGGTAGCTTCGGTACCTGGGTATATCCAGGTTTGGGTTCGTAATCGTTATTTTAGATAGACCTAGAGACTTCGCCCGTTTAAAATTGAGAAAATTTAGCTGTCCGGCCATCCCAAGCTTTGATTTAAGAAAATAGCCTTGAAACTGTTTTTCATTTTTTTTTTAATTTAGAGAAGATGATGTGGCATAGTTAGGATTAACTAAATACGTAAAATTGGTTAAAATGAAAAGATTAAAACATATATGGGTCGAATCAGAAATAATAAAAGTTTTTAAAATTTGAAATTTCTCAAAACAAGCCCCACTAACTATTCACCTCGCTTAATCGAAATTCGTTAGGGCAAAAAGCGATTTCTTGAACCAAAGGGAGACAATGCGATTTCCGTTTGAGCTCGCGCAAATTTCCACACTATATTCAATCGTAAACTCAATTTCTTGAACCCTAAACGGACTATAGTCCCGATTTCCGGCGATAAGTCACGATTTTCGATTGATTTCTTAAACCCTAAATGGAATCTGCGTGATTTTCGGCGATATAGCCCATATTTCCGATCAAAACTATAAATTTTGACACCAAATTCAATCCAAAACCATGGTTGACACTCACAATGACGAGGAAAACTCAACGCCACTTCGAATCCTAGATTCCGGTGGCTCAAGCAGTTCAATGGCTGCTCCGGTGGATCATCCGATCAGTGAAGGTGGTCCACAGGCAGAGGAGACACCGGTGGCACAAGAACAGAGGGAAAAATCGACAAACGGTTCTGAAGATGAGGAGTCAGGCGAGAATTTAGGCCAGAAGAAGTTTTCCGAGGATTCAGGCGACGAGGAGGAGGCCGGCGAGAACGAGGAGGCCGCTGAAGAAAGGGTACGTTCTGAACTGTCGCTTAAGCAATCATTTGTATCGCTTAAGCGATTAACCTCTTTTACTCATGGTCGCATCATCTGCCCAGATCTAAGATTACTTAAGCGATCCTTTATATCGCTTAAGAGATTGATTCAGTTGACTCTTGGTCGCTTAAGCGATTTTAAGGGTTCTTTTTGACGTAGAATCATAGATATAAGATCCCTTAAGCGATCTTTTGTGTCGGTTAAGAGATTCTTTCAGTTTACTCTTGGTTGCTTAAGCGATTTCAGATCGCTTAAGCGATCTTGCACGAGGCAGAGTCAAGATCTCTTAAGCGATCTGAAATCGCTTAAGCGACCACAGTGGTAATTTTTTGTTGCTTATATTTTGTTTATTAGTTGTTTTGGTTTATTTTTGTTGTTGACATTTTGTTTATATCGATTGTGCAGATTGTGTGGACCGTAAACTGTACAGACTACGAGTTGGACCTTATAAGTGATAAGGTGCCCTACTTCCCTACAAGGGTGACGGTCAGGTCAAGTTGGAAGTTTTTGATAGAATACAGGACATTTTAGATGGAATTACGCATGGTAGAAGAGATTTCCGTCGCACTTGTTTCGGTCGGTTTTTAGGACTCGGAAATCATTGGAAAAAGACATTTTGGGGGTAGGGAGTGCATTACATGTTGCTGCACTTAGTAAAATGCAATAAAAAAAAAAAAAAAAAAAGAAATGTGGTTTGTGGTGGGCGGAAAGCCAGTACGTTTTGGCATGATGGAATATGCCCTGGTGATAGGCTTAGGATGTGGGGAAGTGCCAGATAAGAAGGCAGAGGCAGTAAGGAACAGTCGGGTAGCCAAACAGTTTTATAATAAGGTTTTGCAAGGGGATAAGTATATTACAGCACAGGTATTAGAGAATAGGCTAGAAACAGTTGAATTTACTGATACAGAGAAGATAAAAGTGTGCTTGGTTTTGTTTTTACATTCTATCTTATTGGTTGGTGACTCAACAAAAGCTGTTGAGAAAGATTGGTTGTTGTTTGCAAGCAACTTGAAGTTCTTTAATTATTATCCGTAGGGACTGAAATCATATGACCGAACCATCAACAGCCTGAAAAAAGTAGACATGGCGTTAAAGCAGTCCCAATGGGAGGGGAAGGATAAACCAAGCACGTACAATTTGTTTGGCTTCCCATGGGCAATGGAGGTAAATATTAATAGCTTTTTGTTATATTTTTTGTAACATATGTGTTTGAATTATGATATGGACTGTTGTTTTTTTACAATGTAGGCTTGGATGTACGAGGCCATCACTATCTTCGCTGGAAAGGGGGGGGGGGGGGGGGGGGGGGAGGGCCAACAGTTGGATGTGCAATAGAATTTCCTAGGATGTGTGGTGGCATGTCTAGAGGTACACCATTCGGATACGAGCAAATAGACGTTGAGATTCAAGCGGCTAGGGTATTAAAGGACTTAGCTTTGAATATGGTAGGTGCTTTAAAATGTCGCTCAATCTGATTGATTTGTTTCTTATTGAGGGAGGCCTGTCCTTTTCACTGCTACTGGGGCTGAAGCGGAAGAGGACTATGTCAAATCTTTCAAAGCAATGGAGGATGCAAGGTGAACAGATAACTCTTGATGCAGGACCTAAAAGGGGTCATGCCGTGTATGGCGTGCGGGGCCATTGCTTCACAACGTGGTTGATACGAGGATGATGAAGCTCCAACGGCCGGAGGTCCGAGGAGAGAGGAGAAGAGGGAGGAAGAGGTTCGTATGCTTAGCAAACCGATACAACAAGTACCGCTTTACCGAGACATCGGTGTCGGGAGAATAAGGTTGTTGACCTCATAAACAGCTTGATTGACAGTTACAAACAGCCGTTTATGCAAGGTTTGACAAGATGGAAGAGTGCATGAAAAGGGTGGAGGAGAAAGTGGATAAGCTGGGAGAGAAAGTTGGTATAGTGGAGGAGGAAGTTGGTGGAGAATTAAAGGCGGTTGAAGTGCAAACTGGCTTGAAAAGAGAGAGCTGGAAGAACAAGTTTGTGAAATCGCCTTACATGGTAGTGACACAGGTAAAGAAGAAGAAAATTAAGAAACAAATGGAGGAAGAACCAGAAATGGAGGAGGTTGAGGAGGTTGGTGGAGGAAGTGGGGCAGTGATAATGGAGGAGGGCGAGGTGGGAGGCGAAGGAAGCGGGGATGTAAAAATGGAGGAAGCGGGAGGAAGTGGGCAAGGGAAATTAGACTCAAATGTCGATTTGTATAGGCCAATAGAGGAAAAGAAAAAACTCTTCTATGCCTATTACAATGGATCAGGAAGTAATGGCCATATAAAGTGTAAGACAGTGGATTATCCCTGGGAATGGTTTCAAAAGTTGTTGACGATGGGCACGTGGCTTGAGGACTCGGTGAGTTATTTTCGCTTAATTTTTCTTATTTTTACCTATGTTTTCCATACTTTTGTTGTTTTTATTTGATGCAGCACATCAATGAGATATTGGCACTGATGAGGCTACGACAGACTACTGATGGTGATCTGTTGTATCCCGACTGTGCCATCACCGATGTGGCATTTGGCCAAACGCTTGTTTCGGCACATTGCACTTTAATTAAAAACGCCGTTGCTAGTGGTGCAACAAAAGGATCGAAGCGAAAAAGATTGGCCTCAGTACAGTTGGACTACATCCCTGATGATTTTCATTTTGATAACAAAATTATGCAGTATATACGGGGGGATCGGCCCAAATATGGCCACGGTTGGGCCTTTGTTAAAAGAGTGTACTGCATCATCCTCGTCAAACAGATGCACTGGATAGCAGTCGTTGCACATCTAGAGGAGGGGTTGCTGAAGGTCCTTGACTGCAACCCTACTATTTGTCGAGACAAGCAGTTGGAGGTGGAGTTGGAGCCATTATCTAGGTTGTTCCCGCGGCTGTTGCATGACAGCGGGATGTTTGGGCACTTAGGTGATCAAGTACTAATCGGAAAGTGGCCAATTTAGTGCTCTACCGACCCAATAAATGAGTTAAGGTAAATTTTGTATAAAACTAATTTTCATAATACAATTATTCTATAAGTTTATTCTAATGCTAATGTCTTCTTCCTATTGTAGTGCTGAATGTGGGGCATATGCCCTGAAATTTATTGAGTTCGACATGACCAACAGCCTGATGGACGGGTTGAATGACGAAACAATGAGAGACTGTCGGGAAGGCTGGGCTGTCAACTGCTTCCATGGGCAGATGGATCCGTTTTGAGTGAGCAGAACCCAATAAAAAGGTATGAAAGTTGGACTTTGAATTTTGTAGTTTATGTGATGTTGATGTTGATACTTGGGTTGTGGTGCTGATGTTGCAGGTGTCATGCTTATATGGAGCTTTATCGAAAGAGACGGATTGAGTGAACTTCTCACCTACCCACTCTGTAACTTTTTTACGTGTTTTTTTTTTATTTACAAAAGCTGACGTGTCTGCAGGTGTGTGCCGGATCATTTTTACAGGTTCCTGGCAAACAATGAGAGGAAACTTCTCAAAGGCTGGTTGGCAAGAGGAGGTATCTGCAATAAAGGCTGCTGGGAAGGCATGGTACCAAACAATGATCTCAGACAGGTTGTTGGCAAACATAATTCTAAAACTTCTCAAAGGCTGGTTGGCAGGAGGAGGCATCTGTAATAAAAGGATTGTGCAAAGATGTTAGTGACATTAAACTCTTTGGCATCAAGAAGTAAATTAAAGGCAGTGTATAGGAAATTGTAAAGAATTTACTATGTATGGTGTGATCATTGTAAAGAATTGGATCTGACATTTGGGAGATATTTTTGTTTGTCCATATAAGATAACTCATTAGCAGTTTGAATTTACTATGTATGGTGTGATCATTTGCTACACCCAAGTTGGATAATGCTTTTTTAGCGTTTTGTTTCATTTTGTGTATCACTACAACGTGTGGTATACTGGTGTGATTATTTGATTCACCACAGTTGGGGGTAATGGTTAGCTTGTCCAAATATTTCGATATTTGCCGCATCCCATGCCTATTTTTTATTTTGTGTTTCGATAAATAGGTTACATTGATGTCTCTTATATTTCAATTTGTGATGAATTAGATTCATATAAATTACTTAATTTTGCGATACAAATTCTTTTCGGATTTGGGAGGGAAATAAGTGATCTTCGAAATTAATTAACTTAAAGACAGGTATGGTACCAAACAATTACGTATATGACCGACCACATATATCTCTTAAACGACCAAGACTTTTCTAGAAATGATCGTTTAAGCGATCAAGAGTCTATTACGAAGCATAGCTTAAGCGATACATATGATCGCTTAAGCGATTACCCATCTCGACATATGTTCATTCTGCCTCGAAAAATATCGCTTAAGCAATCCCAAAATCGCTTAAGTGACTGAGACTCGTTTAGGAAGAATCGCTTAAGCGATACATAAGATCGCTTAAGCGATCATAGATCTGGGCAGATATTCATTCTGCCTCAGATAAGATCGCTTAAGCGACCAAGAGTATTTTAAAAAATCGCTTAAGCGATACAAATGGATCGCTTAAGCGATCATAGATCTGCGCAGATTCATTCTGCCTTGGCCAAGATCGCTTAAGCGACCAAGAGTCTATTACGAAGCATCGCTTAAACGATACATATGATCGCTTAAGCGATTACCTATCTGGGCAGATGTTCATTCTGCCTCGAAAAATATCGCTTAAGCGATAGAGACTCGTTTAGGAAGAATCGCTTAAGCGATACATAAGATCGCTTAAGGGATCATAGATATAGGCAGATATTCATTCTGCCTCGGATAAGATCGCTTAAGCGACCAAGAGTATTTTAAAAAATCGCTTAAGAGATACAAATGGATAGCTTAAGCGATCATAGATCTGGGCAGATTCATTCTACCTTGGCCAAGATCGCTTAAGCGATCAAGAGTCTTTTACGAAACTCGCTTAAGCGACACAAATGGATAGCTTAAGCGATTTTTGATCTGGGCATCTGCTGCGGGCTAGATCGCTTAAGCGATTATCGATCACTTAAGCGACCAGGAGTAGAAGCAAAGAATCGCTTAAGCGATACAGAAGGGTCGCTTAATCGACTAGAGTAAAAGCAAAGAATCGCTTAAGCGATACAGACGGATCTCTTAACTGACTGTGTAAATACAGAGGATCTCTTAAGTGATACTATGTATTTGGATATTATTTATTGTATTTCAGAGCATCGGTTAACCGATTAATGCTATGCTAAACATATAGGGTTTGCAAAGGTGTTCAATAGACTATGACCATTATTATATTTATATTAAACATATAGTTCTTTTACGTTAGTATGAAACATGTAAGGTGTAGATTGTTTACGTCTATGCTAAACATATAGGGTTTACGATTCGTTCAGTAGACTATGACCGTTATTATATTTATGTTAAACATATAGTTTTGGTAAGTATGAAACATGTAAGGTGTAGATTGTTACGTTATGCTATACATATAGGGTTACGATTTGTTTAGTATGCTATGACCTTTATTTATTATATTAAACATATAGTTCTTTTATGTCAGTATGAAACATGTAAGGTGTAGGCTGTTTAGTCTATGCTAAACATATAGGGGTTAAGATTCGTTCAGTGGACTGTGACCGATTATTTTTTATATTAAACATATAGTTCTTTTACGTCAGTATGAAACATGAAAGGTGTATACTATTACGTCATGCTAAACATATAGGGTTTATGACGTTCAGTGGACTAGACACTATTATATTATATAAACATATAGTTCTTTTACGTCAGTATGAAACATGAAAGGTGTATACTTACGTCTATGCTAAACATATAGGGTTTATGATTCGTTAGTGGACTATGACCTATTAATATTTATATTAAACATATTCTTTGTAATATTTAGGAAATATGTGTATTTTTTTAATAAATTTTAGACCCATAATTGAATTAATTTCATTAATACCGCCTGAAAAAGTTTAAAAAGTAACAAAAAACACCATACCTGCCAACTTCCCAATTTCGCACCACCGACGGCTAAAACGACTAGAAAGGTCGGTAATTCACATATGTGACATTCTGGCTAGATCCACCGTGGATTGGCCGGAATAGGCCACATCTGGCTGTCATCGACTTTCAAAAAAATGGTCGACGTTGACGGTTAGACGGCCAAATTTGGGCATCGTTGACCAAAACGACGGCCAGATGTCAACTTTTTCATCCGTCGATGGCTAGATCTGGTCGTGATCTGGCCTTTTCGGCCACATCTTGGTCGATCTAGCCGGAAAAGGCCATTTCGACGCCCTATCATCCTAATCCAACTGCTATGCGGTGTAACGCCTTTCCCGGTAGGATTCTGGCGGTGGTGGGCCGGAATCTGGAAGTTGGGTAGGTGGGGTGTATTGTTAAATTTAAAAATTTTCATTGGTCGATTAAGCGATCTTACTAAGGGGCTATTTGTCTAAGTTATAAGCTGGTCAAACTAACTTATAAGCTCTAAAATTAAGTGACCTGTTTGTTTAAATTTTTTTTGAGCTTATAAGTTGAGCTTATAAGCCAAAAAAAAAAAAAAAAATAAATTGGGGGGGAGGTACTTTTTTTTTTTTTTTTGGATAAGCACTCTGCTTATAAGCTAGTTTGACAAGTATATTACCACATTATCCTTGTTTATTTTAAAATTCCTTAGTATACCTTGTTTAAGTAGTACTTTTTTAGTCATTTTAAATAAAATATACTTATAAGCCAATTTTACCAACACGTCAACTACTTATCAGTCACTTATAAGTATTTTAACCAAACACGTAATTGCTAAAAATTTCAAATGCTTATAAGCTAAATAGCTAGAACACTGTTGCTTATAAGCTAATTTTCAAAGCTCAGACAAACACCCCCTAAAAGGAACTTCGTTTACACGGGGTCGCTTAACGCATTCTTCTTTTCATGGTCGATTAGCGATCGTGGATCGCTTAAGCGATCACGTGATTTGCAGAATCAAATCTGCCCATGTGCATGATCGCTTAAGCGATCCAATATACGCTTAAGCGTTGTTGTCTTTTGTCTTGGTGATTAAGCGATCGTGGATCACTTAAGCGAGTCGTGCACCTCGGCAGAATCATATTTGCCTAGGTGCACGATCCGTGAATCGCTTAAGTGATCCTGTTTGAAAAACCCTTCGTCGCTTAAGCGATATACTTAGTCGTTTAAGCGATCATGGGAATATATACTTTTCAGCTTTTCTCCTGAATTTTGACAAACTAAAATACCACACCTATAATTCCTACTTTCTCTCAATTGACAACCTAATTCCAAACTAAAATAACCAACAAATATTTAGGCCATGTAACAAGAAATAAAAAAATGATTATTAAAGGTAACAATAAAATTTTAACATCAATATGAAAACAATAACTCACAACGCGTTGCCTTCGCAACCCTGAATTTCATCTTCTTTGAACCTAATTTTCTGCATTTGCATGTGATTACTTCTGGCAACTGCTTCTCTTGTGGCCAGGTTGCTTGAAATTGAACACTTATTCATCTTTCGAGGAACCTCAGAGGCTGATGGAATACGATAACTCTTTTTCTCCCCTTTACTGTCTTCTTGAATGATGGATGGATGATAATGTCAGCCAACTCTGGCGGCACTACCACTGCTCTTCTGGAGGCACTGGATACATTGTTTCTGAATAAGCTACCATGGAGTGATCTGCCATGTAGAGAAGGGAGCAAAGTTCATGTAAATTTTGAACCAAAATCCAGCTTCCGTTGGTGCTTCAGTGCTGCTAGTGTGATGACAAGGTAAATGTTGAATGTCAAGCCCTTTACAGTTGCAAGTTTACTAACAAGGTTAACTAGGGCATCCGGATCAAGCCACGCACAGTGAACTTTGAGCATTAAGAGGATAGGCAAACAGGGTATTTGACAGTTCCATACGTTCTCGCAATAGTTTTTCAGTTGACGGAACAAGGGTTGTAGTAAAAATATCTGACTTCGTACGACGCTCATGGAACCACCGTGACAATGTCCTCTAGATTGCATCAAAAAGTCAACTATTGGAAACTCTATTTCTATTAACAACTTCGAATTTAGGACTCGCTATATTGTGGTCATGACATCAAACCTTCTTCCAGGAAAGTAAGCTATACTCCATCGCCGAAACCAACATCATGCTCAAGATACTTAGCAACTCTCTCCCTTGATTTGGATTTGCTGGAAGTGCCTCGAAACATCAACCCGATAAGTTTTGTTGTCATGTAGTATGTCTGAAGGAGGCTAGCACACTTAAACTTTTGTTTTATGTTCTCACAAGGTGCCTCATACAGAATCCGTGATGTGCTTGACGGTAAATAGTGGCAATCCCTTCTTATAGAGTTGTGCCTATCGGTATTATGCACAACTCATCACTGTCAGGCACTATCGTACGTAATTGCCGAAAAAACCAAGTCCAAGACTTGTCATTCTCAGAGTCAACCACACACCATGCAACAGGATATGTGTGATTCTCGCTATCCTATGTGGTGGCCAACAACAATGTACCTCCATACTTTCCCGTCAGAAAGCAACATCAATAGCTAACACCTTCCTGTTTACAAAACCCTTATAGAGAGAACCGTAAGCAAAAAAAAAAAAAAAAAAAAAAAAAAAAATTAAACATCATATTCCTGTCCCACTTCAAAGCTGTCTTGCTACCTGGTTTGTCAACTCAAGCATATAACGGTACGTTAATACGCTTACCTGGCTCCGGCGTGCCCTCACAAAATCTTGTGCATGTTGTCTCCCTTTCCAGCATTTCTAGTAACTAACAGCACATCCCAATTCTGTGTGCACAAGTCTTATGTCTTTAGGAGATGGACCTTTCCTCAACGAACTGACTTTTAACAAATTGTCCAATAACATCAGTAGACGCTGTCGATGCTCACCTGAAATGTGTCCCAATCACATGTGTGCCACGGGTAAAAGTGCTAAGAATAAATTTTTTGACTCCGCCAACCTCTACAATAAACCGCCCACTTGCACTTTCGGTCACGACATGCACAGTCACAGCCAATGAAATTGACTTTTTGGTGTGAACTCAAAATTACCTCTCATCGCAACAAGTTTTAGTTCCTCACCACTTCCTCTTGTTGTCAAATAACTATCCTATGCGCAACTTCGATCCATCCGTTAAAACATGAGCTGATTCACTACTACCTCCAATGTTCCCTCTGAACCTGCATAAACGACCATAGGATTTCTCTCACAATCTATACTTCTGCATAATCTGTATTTAAAGGAATCTCTACATCTGTGGGAACATGTACGGGGTCCTCCTCCTTAACATTTTCATTCTGCCCCCCCCATCATCAACCTCTTCTATAGTGTCCTCCTCACCACCAATTCACCATCTACTCTTGATTTTTCAACTAACAAATCAATGGCCTCGTAGTTCAAATTAAAACCAGGAAAATCTCCGCCTACTTCCTCGTATCCCTTCCTTTGAACCAATTTCCAGGTTTTTACAAAAGAAACCCTTAAAACGGCCTCGAACATTATCGGCCACATCAATCAATATAACTTCATACTTTCGTTCAACTAATTAAGCAGGAGGTACCTTATAATGTTCAGGAACTCTGCTTAAAACATACTTCAAAACTATATCACTACGCGAGAAAATCAAATTACCTTCTAATTATTTTATCAATCAACTCATCAAAACTAACCTCTGTGCTCACAGCAATTGGTATAACTTCTTTGCTCTTCCCAATCCACTTCCAGCTACTTTCTTCCTCACCACACTCACCAAAATGTTCAACACCCCAAAACAACTTGTCCCATATGTGATAATAGCAGCTACCTGTAATTCAAGAAAAAAAATCTTAAATTCTGTACTAAGGGTTCAAATATTTTAAAAAGAATCTGCACAGTCGCTTTTATGGTCTGCGTATCGCTTAAGCGATCATGGTTATTTATATTGGATCGCTTAAGCGAACTTGATGCTTAAGCGATCGAGGATAAATAACCATGATCGCTTAAGCGTCTTATGCCATTTATGATTGCTTAAGCGATCGTTCATACACCAGAATTTACCAGATGCTTAAGCGATTATGCCACATACCGATCGCTTAAGCGATCTATGCTGGCATACCAGACCTATCAGATCGCTTAAGCGATACACCAGATTGCTTAAGCGATCCATCGTACCCAGAACACATTTTCAGTTATCTCCACCTACAACGATCCACATACCCAGAACAAATTTTCTACAATTCACTCCTTCAACTTGCAATACGTCAAACACAACCCAACAACCTAAACAACTAAATCAAAATCATAACCAAATGCTATCCATTATTAAATCTTTGTAAATCTAAATATAAAATGTAAAGAGGAGATACACATACTTACATGAAATGTCAGGAGGAGAGGATGGGGATCTTTGGAGGAAAAGATGTTAATGGTGGAGGAAGAAGAAAGTGTAATGGGGAGAAAGAGAAGATATAGAGGAATAAGGAAGAAGAAGATATAGAGAGAGAGAGAGGAAGAAGAAGAGATGTAGATGAAGAAGAAGATGAGACGAAGAAGAAGATGTAGACGAAGCTAAGAGAAAACATCAACCAAGGTGGAGATGCGTTAATGACGGGAGGAGAAAAGAAGGTTTTTTGGGTTTGTTTGCAAGAATTTCGGGTTTTTGGGAATATAGTATAATTTTTAAAAGATTACATAATACTTCTTTAATCCTAATTAAGCACTAATCAAGTTTAATTACCCTTAATCAACAATATGACTATTTAGTTAAAACTCTAAAACTTGATAGCCTTTTAATTAAATTCAAACTTGAGAGGTTGTTTTAATAAACTGCCCCAACTTTAAAATTCTATTACTCTTTCAAAGTTTATAGCTAGCTTTCACAACCAAATCTATAGTTATGAAATTACCCAAAAAATGATATGCCACAAATACACCAACAAATATGAGAATTGACTGAATTTGACCAAACAAAATTACGAATACCCTATTTATATTTTGAACTTGACTAATCTATCCTAAAATTTATTAACAACTTATTTTAAATAAAAAAAGGTAAAATAACTAATAAATTTTAAAATATTCTCAAATAACACGAATCATTAACCTGAAATCACAAATGCTAAATAAAAAATAATTAACAAAACTTTTAAAGATTTTGAAAAATGAACAACACTTAAAAAAAATAATACTAAAAACACCTAAAAAAGGAAACGAAAATCTAAAAAATATTCGCCAAGTTCTAATTTTTTTTTTAAAAAATTTGTATTAATGTTTTAAACTTTTTATAAAGTAATTTTTTCAATTTTTAGATTATTTTATTTTTAATTTTTCATATATTTCTTATTCTTTTCATTAATCCAAATTTTTTTTCCATTTTTCCATATTATTTTTCCATTTTTCACACTTTTTTTTTAAATTTTTATTTATTAGTTTTTTTTTTCTATTTTCTTATATAAAATTGTAATAAAAAATATAATCTCAATTAAGCCATCACCACCACACCCACTCTTCACTATCACTACATCCCTTCCCCACCACACCTGATCTTGATAGCCTATATCCTTATAGCCCTCATCCCCTAATCTTCGCAACCCCTATCCTTATAGCCCTCATCCCCTAATCTTCGCAACCCCTATCCTTATAGCCCTCATCCCCTACAACACCCAACCCCACAATCCCATCTGCCACACCTAGAGGTGGAACAGACCTACCTAACCCGGCCCGTATCAACCCGGGTTCAACTCGACCCACGCCGTATGGCTAGCTGGGCCTTCATAGGCCAACCCAACGACCCTACAAGTTATATTGTTTTTTTTTAAAAAAAAAACCCATCCAATCTGTGCAGTTGGGGGTTTTCAACCTACGGGTCAACCTAGCGGGTTGGCCTGTGGGTTGGACCAAAAAAAAAAAAAAAAAGAAATTAAATTATTTATTTTTTTTTGCAAAAACCCATTTTACCCTAGAAATATAGCCGTTTTATAGCAGTTGGAGGGGTCTTTTTGGTCATTTTCTTTTTCCTTTTTTTTTTTTCTATAAATAGGGCCTAAACTCTCATATTTCGTTACCTCCCAAATTCTCTCATTCTCTCATTTGAAATGTCTTAATCTCTTTGTTGTCAATTTGGTCTCATTTTAATTTTTATTAGTTTTTGCAATTTTCAATTCATATTTCCAAATTCCAATTCACTTTCTTTAATTCTTTATTTCTTCTATATCCGATTTTTTTTTTCTTTTAACTAGAATAGATAGATATTTTCATCCCATCAATTTCAATGATGAAGAAAATTATCATAGTTCCCCTGAATTTACTAACATAAATGCAGTTGATTCAATAGTCCCACTTTCTCATTCTCAGAATCCGATACACCTCATAATATTCCCTCCCTTTCTCCCCATGCTGTTACAGCTCCCGGTGGTTCTAGAAGTCATCCTCGTAATCGTCGTCTTCATCCAACTCCATCTCAAGTAGAAGCAGGTTCATCAACTGCAATCAGAACTGACGACAGGCACACATTAGTCGTTTGGGTACATTTCAATAAGTTTTACAAGACAGAAAATAGAGTTCAAGTGAAGAAAGCAAAATGCAAGTATTGTGGAAATATTTATAAAGTTGATGCAGGTAATGATACTAGTACTTTAAAAAGACATGCTAGTACACTGATGAGAATGCAAAATGACATATTTACCCCCCTTAATTTCTAGTATTTTATACTTATTTGCTGTCTAAATGTACTCATTATTATTCTATTTTGATTTAGGATGCAAATGGAGGCGTTAAATGCAAAATGGAACTAATTAGGTGAATTCGGATAGTTTTGACATTGCTTCGTAATCTGGGCATAACTCTCTCATCCAAGCTCCGATTGAGATGATTCAAAGTGATGTGGAACCCTAAGAAAGAGATCTACAAATTTTATGTTTTGATTTTGGAGATATACTCGCTGCATCAAGGTTGTAATCGGGCTTGAACTTGACGCACCTGCACTGCTGACGTTCTAGAACATTCCGCCTTATCATGCAATTCAAATAGGCAGTTTATTATTGGAAGATTTGAAGACTTGTTGCACACAAGTTACAGCTGGACACACCACTTTCCTATTTTATTTTAGGACTTTATTTTATTTTCAATTAATTAGAATCAGATTAGGATAAATGTTATTTTAGGATATTAGAATATTTTGAGGAGATTTAGTAGAATTCAAATACTTCAATTTGAATTGGATATCTTTAAGAGGAGGGAGAGATCAGAATGAAGAAGACACACGCCTCTCTTTCTCTCTTCTGGAATTCGTTTTTCTTGAGTTTTTCATAGCCATGAGCGGCTAAACTTTTATAACTTGGTCGAAGGAAACGGAGACCTCGGAATCAATAAAACTGTGAGATCTATCTGTTTTTAGTGTTCAATTTATGTTTTGAGTATTGGATGTTCTTCTATGCATATTGTCATGATTGTTGCGTTTAATTACTAGGAGGCCTACTAGTTTATTATTTGTTGCAATCTACTGCTAAGTTAGATATCAAATCCGTAATTGTTTGATCCCTTTAACTTGTGAAGCAATTAGGGTTTAAGAATTTGCTGCATCAGGAATTACTAAGTCTTAAGAAGAACATTCAACTAAATTAAATACAACTGCTTGAGTTTGTGTTGTTTAGCTTCATCGATCTCTCTAGTCCTTAAGGCTGCCACTAGATTAAATCTTTAGCGCTTGTCTAGGGTTGTTTAGTAGTAAGATTAATTAGATCGCTTGTTTCCTAATTAATTACAACTAAGGAGAGATAGGAAATAGTTCCAACGGTGAATACTCAGAGTAAGAATTGATTTATTTTTGCATCAATGATCAGTTGTAAGATTCCGATGGTGGATGTTGACTTAGACCAAGTTTCGTTATTTTGATTGATTTCGATAATTTAGGTTGAATTTTTTTTCCTGAAATTGTTTTTGTTTTTACTCAAATTCCCCCATATTGGTTCACATAACATAAAACTCGGCTAGACACTCCCAGTGGGAACAATCCCTACTTACACTACTATGTGTATTTTTAGGGTTTTAATTCTGGGTGCCTACGACAGCACGCTAGATTTTGGTGCCATTGTTGGGGAGTGATTCTAGTTGATTTTTATTTCGTTCTTTTTTTTATTTTCCAGAAAAAAAAATAAAAAATTTTGGTGGTACTGTTCATGGCAAGATTTTTGGTGGAATTAGGAGCGGTGCTAGTACCCGTTTTGAAGAAAATGAAATTCTGCACAGGACTAGTTTTAGCTTCACTAGCTCCACCCTCTCGAGGCCAAAAAACAATGTTTGATAGGGTTTTTGGCCAGTTTTGTGTTTTTGGTCATAATTTTTTTTTTAAAAATTTTATGGTTGGTTTTTCATTATTTGTCATTTATTTTTCCTATTTCTTTTATGAGGTTTTTTGTTGTATGACCAAGTCCTCTCATCTTGGTGATTTAACATTCGACCTAGAAATAGAGAGCACTTTGCGCAGGTTAAGGAAGGAAGCTCTGAGAAATTCTGAGGAAAACAATTTGGATTTTGATTCCCAATTTGCTAGCAACTCTGATTTAGAAGAGGAGAAAGTCATGGCTGGAAATCGAACTTTGAAAGAGCTTGCTGTGCCTGATTTGAATCAAGCACCTTTATGCATAATGTTTCCTATTTTAGATGCTACTACTACTTTTGAATTAAAATCTGGACTAATACATCTCTTGCCCACTTTTCATGGCCTTGCAGGTGAAGATCCTCACAAGCATTTAAAGGAGCTTCATGTGGTTTGCACGAGTATGAAACCTATGGGGGTGACTGAAGAGCAAATTAAATTAAGAGCCTTCCTGTTTTCTTTGAAGGATGCAGCTAAGGATTGGCTCCATTATCTACCCTCCGGGGGTATTACCACATGGAACGAGATGAAGAGGTTGTTTTTGGAGAAATATTTCCCAGCTTCAAAGGTGGCCAACATTTGGAAAGAAATTTGTGGTGTAAGGCAGCACAACGGAGAGTCCCTACATGAATACTGGGAACGTTTTAAGAAATTATGTGCAAGCTGTCCCCATCATC
This sequence comes from Pistacia vera, assembly GCF_008641045.1. Taxonomy (NCBI): domain Eukaryota; kingdom Viridiplantae; phylum Streptophyta; class Magnoliopsida; order Sapindales; family Anacardiaceae; genus Pistacia; species Pistacia vera. The sequence continues at coordinate 1,383,469 of NW_022195391.1, read as the reverse complement.
AGATTAGTGAGCAGCTAGTTATCCAGTACTTCTATGAGGGCCTTTTATACACTGATAGGAGCATGATTGATGTTGCTAGTGAAGGAGCTTTGGTGGATAAAACTCCCAAGGCCGCGAGGAACTTGATTGCAAATATGGCAACCAATTCTCAACAATTTGGCACTAGGCTTGACCTTCCATCCAGGTGTGATAATGAGGTAAATATTTCCTCCCTTGAACAACAAATCTCAAGTCTAACTTCTCTTGCTCGTCAAATGGCTATAGGTAACATGCAAACAGTGAAGGCTTGTGGGATTTGTTTGGTAGTAGGGCATCCAACTGATATGTGCCCAACTCTTCAAGAGGAGCCCATTAAGCAAGTGAATGCATCAGGTGGCTTTCCTGGACAACCGCAAAGGAAGTACGATCCCTATTCGGGCACATATAACTCGGGATGGAGGGATCACCCGAATCTTGGCTATGGGAATCCACAAGTGAATCAGTCGGTGACTCAAAACCGCCCAAGTTACCAGCAATATAAGTAGCCATACCCCCTCGACAACAACTGGGCCAAACTTCTAATTCTGGTATGTCTTTAGAAGATATTGTTAAGTCTCTTGCCACTAATACTTTGCAATTTCAACAGGAGACGAGGGCCAGTGTTCAGAGTTTGGAGAATCAAATGGGACAAATGGCAACCGCAATAAGTAAGCTGGAGGCGTAAAGTTTAGGAAAATTACCCTCTCAAACGGTGGTAAATCCAAGAGAAAATGCAAGTGCGATCGTCTTGAGAAGTGGTAAAGAGGTTGAGATTCTGATAAAGGCAGCCCCTGCATCGTCGAAGGAAGAAAAGGAGAAAACGTCACTGTAGATAGGAACGTTCCCAACGACGATGGTGTTCCTAAGTGTAAGTTTCCGCCTCTGTCCGATTATAAACCAATACCTTCGTTTCCTCAAGGTTTGGCAGAATCTAGAAAAGATGAGCAAAAC
>NW_022195391.1:1245000-1380000 GCF_008641045.1 Pistacia vera | reverse complement strand
TTCAATTTGAATTGGATATCTTTAAGAGGAGGGAGAGATCAGAATGAAAAAGACACACGCCTCTCTTTCTCTCTTCTGGAATTCGTTTTTCTTGAGTTTTTCATAGCCATGAGCGGTTAAACTTTCATAACTTGGTCGAAGGAAACGGAGACCTTGGAATCAATACAACTATGAGATCTATCTGTTTTTAGTGTTCAATTTATGTTTTGAGTATTGGATGTTCTTCTATGCATATTGTCATGATTGTTGCGTTTAATTACTAGGAGGCCTACTAGTTTATTATTTGTTGCAATCTACTGCTAAGTTAGATATCAAATCGGTAATTGTTTGATCCCTTTAACTTGTGAAGCAATTAGGGTTTAAGAATTTGCTAAATCAGGAATTATTAAGTCTTAAGAAGAACATTCAACTAAATTAAATACAACTGCTTGAGTTTGTGTTGTTTAGCTTCATCGATCTCTCTAGTCCTTAAGGCTGCCACTAGATTAAATCTTTAGCGCTTGTCTAGGGTTGTTTAGTAGTAAGATTAATTAGATCGCTTGTTTCCTAATTAATTACAACTAAGGAGAGATAGGAAATAATTCCAACGGTGAATACTCAAAGTAAGAATTGATTTATTTTTGCATCAATGATCAGTTGTAAGATTCTGATGGTAGATGTTGACTTAGACCAAGTTTCGTTATTTTGATTGATTTCGATAATTTAGGTTGAATTTCTTTTCTTGAAATTGTTTCTGTTTTTACTCAAATTCCCCCCATACTGGTTAATGTAACATAAAACTCGGCTAGACACTATCCGTGGGAACGATCCCTACTCACACTATTATGTGTATTTTTAGGGTTTTAATTCCGGGTTCCTAAGACAACACACCATAAACATATGAATCAACATGGAAATAGAGAAACCAATCAAACTCAAATAACTAATATGGGTACCGCTTGACATTATAATTCTGATGTATATAGGGAATAATTAGCTTCATATATTGTTGCAACTGATCAATCTATTAATATGGTTGAAGATAAATATTTTGAAAGATTTATTAAAAATTCATTTTTTCTAAGATTTAAAAGTTATTCTAAAACTGCAACTAGAAATGATTTAATAAAATTGTTTGGGAAAATGAAATTAGAATTAAGAAATAGTTGTCATGTTAGTGTGGCTTTAACTGCTGATATTTGGAGTGGTAGAGTTGAACAAGATTATATTTGTATAACTAGTCATTATTTTGATAACGAATGTAAATTAAATAAATCTTTATTAGGATTTATATTAATAGATGTGGATTATATTGGTCAACAAATTTATAATAGAATTGTTGAAGTTTTAGAAGATTATGATATTGTTCACAAAGTGATAAGTTTAACTTTAGATAATGCAAGCGTTAACAGTAGAGCTATAAATTTTTTTAAAAGTAATTTTCTTTTTTTTGACAATTTGAAGTTTTTTCACCAACGTTGTGCGTGTCACATTATTAATTAAATTGTGACAAGTGGTATGAAAAAAATTAAAAATAATATTGATAGAATTAGAGATTCTTTAGCTTGGATTTCTAGTAATAATAGAAGAAATGCTGAATTTCAAGATACTTATATAAAATCAAATATGTCTCCTAGAGCTTTTGCATTAGACATGCCTATTAGATGGAATAGTACTTATTTAATGCTTGATTGATGTTTACCTTATGCAAATTTAATTAGTTATTTTTTAGCAAATAATAGGGGTCCTCATTATTTGGTAGACAATGATTGGCATATAGCTCGAAATTTTCATTCTTTTTTTAATTTTTTTTATCAATCACTTTACAACTTTCTTGTGTGTATTATCCTACTAGGCCATTGGTAATACATACAATTATAAAATTTTTAGATTAATTTGAAAAAAAACAGAAACAATGAAATTTTAGCGGGACCAATAGAGGCAATGGAATTAAAATTTAAAAAATATTGCAAACTCATTCCTTTTCTTTATTGTTTAGCTACCATATTTGATCCTAGAATTAAATTAGCACATTTAGAAAATAGTTTAGACACGTTAAGTGAAAATTTATGAGATGAAGCATATGCCAATCAACTAGGAGAGATAAGAGAGTATCTTGCAGAGGTATATTTGCAATATGAAAACAGGTATGTGAACCAGCAAAGAGGCGAAATACCTGAGGAAGTAGCATCAGAAGAAACAAATGAAGACTTTGACTCCTAGAGTGCACTTAATAGGCTGAAAAGGTCTCGAACTCGAAGCATCGCCTCCTTTTCAGAAGTATCAACAACGAATATACTGTCCTCTATGTAGCTACAGAGTAATGAGCTTCACCAATATTTAAGAACACCCCCGACGTGCTACCAGCAGATCCATAACAAAAAGCCAACTTTGATGTCTTAGAATATTGGAAAACTAGAAAATGTATTTTTTCGGTATTATCAAGACTTGCCTTGGATGTTTTCTCTGTTCCTGTCTCAACCACTCATCCGAACAAACATTTAGTGTAAGTGGAAGAATTTTAAATGACAAGAGGACTAAACTTTCACCAAAATTGATTGAAGTTCTCACATGTCTTCGAGATTGGAAACAGTTGCGTCATTAGGATCAATACGAGGTTGTCGACAATACTTTAATAGAATCATTTCAATTTTGTAATTTAGATGATACAGATGAGGGAGGTCCCAGTGAACCCTCAATTTAGTTGTTTTGTAAATTACAACTTGTAATTTATAAATTAACTGTCAATTATTGCACTATTTTTTCCTTACTAAGTTTTTGTTCCAATTGCGTTTTTCTTGGTAAGGTTTTTAATGAGGCAATAATTGCTTTCTTATTTTATTTTTTAATAAATGAATAAATCTAATTTTTCTTATATTACAATTTAATTATATTAAAATTGAATTAACAATTGAAATGTTAACAAAAAAAAATTAATTTAATTGAATTATTGATATTTGAAAAGTTAGCTAAAAAAAATTACACCAAAGAAAAAAAAAAATTTCGGTCCAGCCCGGCCTGGTCAGCACAAAAACCCACCGGGTTAGGGTTGGTTGGCAGGGCCGGGCCAATCTTTCTGGCCAAATAGGCGGGCCTAACCTGGCCGGCCTAGCCTATAATTTTACTTAACCTGCCACGGTTTGGGCTAAGTGGTTTATTTTTCCACCTTTAGCCACACCTAACAAGCCACAGTTGTGGCTTTGAGAAAGGCTGCGGTTATGGCCTTGTAAGGCCACAACGGCGACCTCAAGAGAGGTTGAAGTTGAACTTTTTGTTTTCTCAAATTTTTTTTTATTTTTTTTTTTATTGTTTGTGGTTTGGAGTTTAAAAGATTTTATTATATTTTTCATTAGATGTGTTGGTGGACCGTGGAGCTTGTTTGAGCTTGTACACTGTATCTGTTTCACCCTTGATGACAAATCATTGAGGTTGATTAACAAATACTTCTTCACTGAGTTCTCAATTCAAGAAGACTAATTTGAAATCAGGTTGGCACAATGTTAGGGCCAAAATGTCCTCAGCCTAAATAGGATAACGTGTCCGACAATGAGGAAAAACCCATGCCCAATCCCGGTGCGGCCCAAGCCAGAACTCCCCGGATAAGGCCAATTCAGTACGAAGTACAATCGGTCCAAACCATCTAGACCTAGGCCTCCTAACCCCAGTACACCTCCTGGGCTCATGGTCAAGTCCAGAGTTCACGGTCACTTATGGATCACATTCCTACTCGAACATTGATAAGGTAGTCCACTACCATCCCAATTCCTCCAAGGTCCGTGTCAGAGTCGTACTTGGAATCCCTTTCACGCCAGGATAATGGGGCCAAAGGATATATCCCTGGAGGAAACAGATTACTATGAGAACTCCCAATCCCACCAGGATTGGGAGACCAGGTAGTCACTATTTAAACAGAGGCCAGTCCTTTCACAAGGGACCTTACATTACACCTTCAGACCTTGAAGTTCCCGCTTGAGAACTTCAAATTACAGCCATAGTCATAGTCCCCGACTAGACTTCTAGTAACCTCTCTACTCCTTAGCCCTAACTAAATCAGCCTCTTTCAGACTTGCTGACTTGAGCGTCGGAGTGCATACGGCAAACATCACCCTGATATTTTCCATCGCTTCACGTTTGTTTCTCTACGTGTGCAGGTACAGCAGATCGCTAGTGGCCTCAACCTCATGGGATCAGTCCCTCCTTTCGTATAGGTAGATTTTTACGTCTATAGTTTGGCGTTCATCGTGGGGCCTCTAGCAATCATTCGGCTCAACAAACCCTGCTACGTGAAGAAACTTTCCATGGCTGACAATTCTGACAATGCTAACCAAGGCCTCGAGGCCAAATTGGAAGCTCTGACCGCCCTCATGCAAAGAACTCAGATAAGGTGGCCGCACTAGAAGTTGAGAACACTACCATCCGAATCGAAAACGCCTCCATCAAGGCCGAAAACCAGTCTCTGAAAGAGAAGGTAAGTCAGTTTTATGATTTTGAGCTTCTGCCTTGTCAGTTACCACCCAATTGGTTCCATGCCTTGGTTCCATCTATGCAGCCTCTCCACACGCCAGAGCACAGACTCGTGGCCTCAGATAAAAGGTCGTGTCAATTATGTTCGTCGGTGGTCGACGATTCGGTCCTGACTCCTAGAGAAAGGGATCTGCCAATGGAACCCTACTCGGTTGATCCGCTTCAAGCACAAGATCAAGGCGTCCAAGTGATAGAAAGTCCACTACAAGAAGAACCACCCATCCTTGCCATCCTACCTCACCTCTAGTCAACCATCCCTACACAAACTCCATTCGGCTCGGTTCACCCTCGTGGGTCGAGTGGTCACCCATACCAAAACATCCTGCTCGAGTCCATCCATCCCAACGGAGCGAGCAAGTACCAAACAACCCCCCTAACCATTCATGTTGGGCGAAACACCCAATCAATTACAATGGGAGTCACCCAATCGGATGGAATGAACGGTGATCCAAGCTACCAAGCGACACACGAAGGAATGATCCACTAGGCTACACCAAGTGGAATGACCCAATAAAACGTGCCGAGTGCGAACCCTATGGTCGACCAAGTCAAGCGGGATGACCTACTGGTATCCTATCTCCCATGGAATAGATATTGGCCAAGAGACTAGCCAACGTAGAGACAATGATGAGGCGCATACCAAGAATGCCGATCCCCACCAAAAAGAGCAAGCCTTACTGCTACACCGATTCGCCCTTCATGGATATGATTGCGTTAGCCGACATGCCCCACAAATTCACTATTCTCGACATGAAGCCCTATGACAGCACAACCGACCCAGACAATCACATAGCCTCATACAAGCAGCGAATGTTCACTATCTCGATACCTCGAGCACTGAGAGAAGCCTGCATGTGTAAGAGTTTTGGTTTAAACTTATCTGGTCCAGCTCTTCAATGGTACACCAATCTCTTGAATGGTTCCATCGACTCATTCGCACAGCTCACCAACACTTTCGGGGAGCAATTCGCCAGCAGCAAAAAACTAGAGAAACTATCGGCCGACCTGTACAGAGTATACCAGAGAAGAGGGGAGCCGTTGAGAGAGTACGTTAGCAAATTTAACAAAGAAAAAATTTCCATTCCTTCCTGCAACCCCGAGACAGCCGTAGATGCCTTCAGGAAGGGTCTCCTCCCAGATGGAGAATTATACAAAGAACTGACGAAGCTTGGCTGCACCACGATGGAGGACACCTTGGCCAGAGCAGTGATTCAGATAAGGTGGGAAGAAAATGAGATGAATCGGGCAGTTCATGCCAGGTATGACCCAAGGCGGAATGATAGGAGGCCAGAGCTCAGATCGATGGAACCCCGTTACCAACCCTCTCCACGTAACCAGAACAAAGTCGAGAAACCATATGATCGCCAGCCACTTAGAATCGACAACAGACCAATCGGCCCGATCTGATACAAAATCCCAAAATACAATCTCAACGTCGAACCAGTCTAGGTCGTGGCGATCATGAAAGGAATGGGGTCTAGCGTTAAGTGGCTAGGCAAGCTCAATGCTGAAGCAAGGAGAGATATGACCAAGTGGTACGAGTTCCACGGCGACCATGGACATAACACTGGGGACTGCATTGCCTTGCGGTTGGAGGTCACCGCACTATTGAAGAGAGGACATCTCCGAGACCTATTGACAGATAAAGGGAAAAACACCATCAGCCAGAAGAACACTAAAGAAACATCTCCACCTCCATGGGAACCTACCTCGAAAGGATTTTGCTCGCTTATCTTCGAATGGTCAAAGACCAGTGGGGTCAATTACTCCTCAACTAAACGCTATGCCAGAGCCAACAGCTACCATGAAATCCAATCCATCTATCTGCCTTCTCGGTCACACTCCCACTAGGTAATTCAGTTCGAAGACAACGAGTCGGTCACCTTGGCCGCCCCCCATCACGATGCTCTAGTCATCTCCTTCCAGATCGCCAACATCCTGGTCAAGAGGGTATTCATAGACGGAGGATCCTCAACAAACATCCTTTTCCTTGAAGCAATGAAGGCTATAGGTTTGGAAGAAGCAAACATCAACAGACGGCCGACCCTACTGGTCAGGTTTAGTTCCAAGCAGAAATACACCATTGGAGAGATCGTCTTTCCTATTTACACCAGCGGCGTAGACAAGTAGACCGTTTTTCTAGTGATCGACTGTCCCTCACCATACAATGTCATCTTGGGCCGACCTTGGATCCACGACATGCGCATGGTTCCATCCAGCTTCCACCAAACGATCATGTTTCCTACCAAATAGGGAGTATGGGAAATCAAGGGTGACCCTAAGGCTTCTAGAGATTGCTATAAGAATGCCTTCAAGAGCAAAGGTAATGCTTCATAGCAATTACAGTCTCATCCAACCCTCCTGACCGAGCCAGATCAACCATCTATGGAAGAGTTGGATGAAGTACAGATACACCCAGAAGACCCTGAAAGAAAGACCCAGATAGGTTCTCGCCTCAGGCCTGAGACAAGAGAGAAACTGATAGAATTCCTCAAACAAAACCAAGACTGTTTCGCCTCGTCCCACGCTGACATGACAGGAATCAACCTAGAGGCAATGGTCCACCACCTCAAAGTAGATCCGAATCACCCACCAGTGAAGCAGAAGAGAAGGAAATTCACACCAGAGCGTAGGGGTGAGCGATTTCGGGTACCCTCCATTTTTCGGGGGAACCAAAACCAGAATCGCACAGTGCAGGTTCCCAAAAAAAGGAACCGAAACTGGAACCGCACAGTGCAGGTTTTTCAATTCAAGGAACCGGAACCTAAAATGCAGGTTCCGGTTCCTTTCCAGGGTACCCTGTAAAAAATCAATTACCCCCCTATTAGTTTAAAAAATGACAAAATACCTTAAAAGTTTACAAGTACACCCCTAACAAATATACTATTTGGGTTTAGGGTTTAATTATAATGTAATATTATAATTAATTAAATTTTTAATCATTTAATTAAGTATTGTAATATTGTTTATGATAGAATGTTATAATTAATTAAGTAATCATACCATAAATTTATAATGTAATGTTATAATTAATAAAATTCTAATCATTTAATAAGTATTGTGTAAATTAGTAAATTACTAATGTTTATAATATAATGTCATAATCAATTAAGTAATCATTTAATTATGTAATGTTATATTAATTATATGATCATACTATAATAATATAATGTAATGTTATAATAAATTAAGTAATCATACTGTAAATCTATAATTTAATATTATAATTAATTAAATTTCAAATTATTTAATTAATATACTAATGTCTATAATAGAATGTCATAATTGATTAAGTAATCATATTATAACTATATAAGGTAATGTTATAATTAATTAAATTTTTAATCGTTTAATTAAATAATGTAATAATATAGTAAATTACTAATTTTTATAATTTTATGTTATAAATTCATTATTAATTATGTAATCATTTAACTATGTAATGCTATAATTAAGTAAGTGATCATAATGTAATGTAATATAATAATGTTATAATTTAATTGAGTAATTATTTAACTATAATGTAATGCTTAATTAATGTTTATAATGAAATGTTTATAAGGTAATGTTATAATTAATTAAATTTCTTATCATTTAATTAAGTATTATGCTAATGTTTATGTAGTAAATTAGTAATTACTAATATTTATAATATAATGTCATAATCAATTAAGTAATTATTTAATTATGTAATGTTATAATTAATTATATAATCATACTATAATGTAATGTTATAGTGAATTAACTATTAAGTAATCATACTATAAATTTTTAATGTAATATTATAATTAATTAAATTTTTAATCATTTAATTAAGTTTGTACTAATGTTTATAATAAAATGTTATAATTGATTAAGTAATTATACTATAAATCTATAACGTAATGCTATAATTAATTAAATTTTTAATTATAAGTCAATTAATTAACTATTTAATTATGTTATAACTTATAAGTCAATTAATTAAGTAGTAATCAATTAATGTAATGCTATAATTAATTATACTATAAATCAATTAAGTAATGTTATAAAATTATAATTAATTAAGTAATCATTTAACTATAATGTAATGTTATAATTGATTAAGTATGATATTTAACTAGTAATTAAATTTATTAATGTTTATCAATTTATCATATATAATTAATTAATTACTAATTTATTATAGATATACTTAGAACTTGATAATTGAAGTAAATAACTAAATATATTATTACTCAATCAAATATACTATTTTATTCAAAAATAATTCTTTTAATAACAATAAAAATGCAAAACACTTTTAATTGGATCATAATTCTAATTATTCACTTAATTAATCAAAACTTTAATATTAATGTATTATAATATACTAAAGCTTTTAATATGGTGTAATTTATATGTAATAAGTATAATTGTATTCGTATATTTATTTAATTAGGTTATTCTAAAAATTTAACTTTTTTTATTTTAAATTTTTTTATATGTAAAATAATAGAAACCCTCCATTATTCATATTTCACAAATATTTCATTGTAGTCTAAGTTCCAAAATAGGTTCCAAACAGGTTCCAAAACAAGTTCCAAAACAAGTTCCAAAACAGGTTCCAAAACAGGTTCGAAACAGGTTTCCAAACAGGTTCCAAAAATCGGTTCCAAACCGGGTACCCCCTACACGTTCCAAACAGGGTACCCTTTTTACAGGTTTCGGTTTCGGTTTCGGTTCTGGTTCCTCCTCACACAAGAACCGGAATCGGAACTGCACAGTATCGGTTTCAAAAAATTGGAACCGGAACCTACCCGCACAGTACCGGTTCTGGTTCGATTCCGGTCCCTGTTTCAGTTCTACCCCCCGGTTCCGGTTCTACCCCCCGGTTCCGATTCTACCTGCTACCCGTGCTCACCCCTACCAGAGCGCAACCGAATCGTCAATGAAGAGGTTGAAAAGTTACTGAGTAATAGTATGATCAGAGAAGTCCACTACCCTGAATGGCTGGCAAATGTCGTGGTCGTAAAGAAAAAGAACGGTAAGTGGAGGGTTTGCATTGACTTCACAGACTTAAACAAAGCATGCCCTAAGGACTCCTTCCCACACCCACATATCGACATGATGGTCGATGCGACCGCAAGCCACGAGCTCTTAAGCTTCATGGATGCTTTCTCAGGGTACAACCAAATCTTGATGCACCTCGACGACCAAGAGAAGACAACCTTCATCACAGAAAGGGGAACCAACTGCTACAAGGTGATGCCATTTGGTCTCAAGAACGCCGGGGCTACCTATCAGCGGCTAGTCAACAAAATGTTTACCGAACACCTCGGGGATACCATGGAGGTTTACATTGATGACGTACTGATGCGTGTTTCCTACAACATGCAAATGTAGCAAGTATGCTAGTCGCACAAGTAATAGAATGATGAGTGAGTATCGTTCCCATAAGGATTGTTGCTAAGCACTAAGTTTTCTACTATTTTCAAGTTGAAGCAATCAAATTCTTTTGGATTTAAGGGAGCAATTTAAACCATAACTAAATCAAAATTTTACTAAAATAAAAGTAAACTATGAAAGCAAGATTTAAAATATGGATAAAATCAATTCAAACAAATGGGTAGGGTTTTGACTTCATTCGGACTCTATGGGTTCTTTCTAAAGAATTAAACTAAATTCATATTCACATGCATTGATTGTAAATCGAACTCTCTAAAGTGTCAAACACACCTTCTCAGGCTATGTTTTCCTACTCTTCCCTATTAACCTTCCACATCCAACAAATTGAAGGTTAATAAATCTAAGCTCATTAAGCACAAGAATCCTTGATTGATTTCATTTGTTCTTGAATCTATCTCTAGCATCCAATACTACAATGATGATTACCCAAGAAGCCTAACATGATTCATTTCTCAATCTCATCATGTTCATCACTTATAAACAGTAAATTCAGAGTAATCACACAATCAAAGCAAAATCATATGAAAAGAAAAACAATCTATTACTTAACACATGAAATTCCGAATTACAATCAAAACCCTAACCGAAAATAGGTTAGTTCATGGTTGAATCAACAATACAAACAAAAGAAACGAAAATACCAAAATTCAACATAATGCAAACAAGAGAAAAGACAAGATATCTCCCCAAATGACGAATCCACTGGTTTAATCTCGAATCTTCCCCTTTTTAAATCTAAGTTCACCCAAAAATGAATCTAAGAAAATGTAAATAGCTCCAAACCCTACTCCAAGACGAACCCCTGTAAAAAAGACTAAGCTTTTCTTTTATACCTCGCCCAAAATCCTAAAAGAACACTAAAAAGTAAAACTGTGCGTTTTACAAAAACTGGAAAATGTAGACTTCGCCGCGGTGAAGAAGGAATCTCACCGCGGCGACAAAAGAAGCTGAATCTGGTGCGTGACTGGCTCATTTCGCCGTGGCGAAGCTTCCTGAAGAATTTTGAAATTACATAATTGCCCTCCGCTTGCTTCTTTGCTTGAATCTTCGATCTTCGGTGCTTTCCCTTGGGAACAAGCTTCATCGTGCTTGACTCTGCTTCAGAACTCTCCCAACTTCTGAGATCTGCTTGTTTCTGAGTCCAGAAACTCCAAATCTGTCTTTATTCGCTCAAAATGTCCATTTTAACCTGAAACACGAAATGTAAGAAATTAAGTAGCAATTCAGGCATAAATGAACTAAGAAGTTTCTAAAATTTGGCTAAAAGCTTAAATAAACTAGTATAATCCTCGGATTATCAAATACCCCCAAACTAGGGACATGCTCGTCCCCGAGCATCAGGTACAAAACAAGATAAAAGAAAAACACAAACGTTCAAAAACACAAAACATCAAATGACAAAAATTGAATAAGAGAAACAAGAGACTCGACTCACAAAACAACTGCCTAGAATTTATACCAATCTCAAAAGTTGTTGCAAAATTATTAATAGAAAAATGTTTAACACTCCAAGAAGTTATAAGTTGCATTGACTTTCTTTCTCAATTGGTCCCCCGAGTAGGTAATCCCCACTTCAATCTGCCTTTCGACTTCCCGGATTATTTTATGTAGGAATGCAAAGTTTATCAAATGGTGGCAGACTCCATAAGCCTAAATATCTAACTACTCTCCACTAATGAGGACTAGACAAAGATAAGAATCAAATGGTCTTTATAAGCTTGTAACACTGGGCTCGGGAAGTGGGTTCCAAGAAAACGAATATTAATAACAAAGTAAGAGAACTTGGTTTTCCTCATGCAAACACTCAAATCAAATCGAACTCCACTTCTTCTCAACCACCAATCAACGTGTCCACTAATTTACAACCATCAAACTTGTATCTTTCTTATTTTTGATACTACATATGCGGCGGGGGAAGTGTGTCTAAGGTGTACATGGCATTGTTATACCAGAGGTCGCCAAGTACTGCTAGGCAATTTTTAAGGCGGTTACTGGTTTCCAGCCGAGGTACCCTTAAACTTGGCAAAAGACGGGGGTGAACAGTACTGCTATAGGGCGCCCAGGTTCTTTTTTTATTTTTTTTTATTTTTTTTTTATTTATGAAAAGAAGAACAAATCAATTGAATTGAGGTGAACTACCTCTTTTGTTTTTATTATCCTTCTCACAACCCCCAAACTATTCCTTTAGTTTATTCGTACAACTCTTCTCGTTCTTTGTGTTTGCATTAGGATCGAATTCTCCTACGGATACGACAGAGTGTTTAGGGTATAAGGATCGGACAATTTTTGGTTTGCCAAGAAAAATAAAGCAATAATAATTCATACGGCTCAAATAGGCGACTAGGGACAATTTCATTCATGGGTCGGCTAGAAAGGCTCAAACGTTCCAAAAAGAATGCCTAAATCATCTCCTCAACCATGTCTAATCCTAGAATTTCGCCTCAAGCACTTCTCTACTAGGTTCTAGAGTCCACCAACATTATCAAAACTTTACCTAAGTACATAAAATGAATCTAAGCATGCTGAAAAAGTGACAATGGTGGTTGAACCACTCAACAAACCTCAATCAAAATTCAGTCAATAAACCTAAACTTGAAGCAATGCTTAACATTTCTCAACAATAAAATCGCAACAATCCAATTCACATCATTGATTTATACAATTCATCATCGGCAAAAACAATCAAACCAAAGTAAAATAAACAAAATAAAAAATTTCTAATTTTCCTACCCCTAAACAAAAGATGACATTGTCCCCAATGTCCCATTATGCATAAATTAGGAATAGAAAAACAAAAATAACAAAGGTACGAGATAGTTCCTTGATTAATCTGTAAAGTTTCGCTCCACAGTGCACACCCGATCTGTGACCTTTTCATCACCCAACATCTGTCAAAACAATTGAAAATGTGGTGTCCACTATGTTAGAAAAATCCATTGACTAATATGAAAGTATTACAACCTAATCTCGTCCTTGCAACAACTACAAATTAAAAGAAAATGAAATAACTAAAGCAACTACCACAATCCAAAACAAAAATATAAACTGAGTTTACTGTTTGAAATGAAAAACAAAATCAACTAAAAACAAGTAAAAATAAAGAAAAACAAAAACAGGTGCTCCGGCACTTATTCTTCGCCTCCCTCGTCTTCTTCTTCTTCCTCTTCTTCCTCTTCCGACTCTGAGCCCATCCACTCATCTGAATCCCAGTCAACCCATTGGAATTCTGTAGTGTCAACGTTGAGCTTGTTGAAGCTACTCTTCTGCATATCATACATCATCTGGGTCTGATCAGCCAACCAATCTTGACATTTTGCCGTACGTTTCATCATACTTAGCATCTGCTGTATCATCTCCTTCTGTGTAGCTGTGGAGTTGGAGGATGTGACAGAGCCTTGTGTGGATCTCTGCCGTTTTGTTCCTGCTCTTGGTTGCTCAGCTTCTGGACGTTCAAGATGCTTTTGAAAATAATATGAATCGAGGATGGGGGCAGCATGAATACGTTGCTCATCATCATACACCTTGGCTCCAGCTCTAATGCACAAGGCTGTAATGAGAGGTGGGAAAGAGTAACTTGATCGCCCTGGTTTGGCGGCATGATGAATGTTGTTCAACATAATTTGTCCCATATTTATACTCTTTCCTGTGGCAATAGAATAAAACAATAATGCCTTCTCGTAAGTTACCGTGCTATAGTGCGTTTCCGGCATCAACCTCGCACTAACAAAATACTGCCACAGTCGTGCCATCGGTGTCAAATAAGTTCCCTTAATGGTCTTCTTTTGTTTTTTCGACATTGCCTAAGTTGTATCCGGTTTTGCAATGACCGGAAGAATGATACTATCCTGAAACTATGATGACCTAAACCTTGCGTACTCATCCTGATCAATCCCAGGCAGGGTATAAAACTCATTGATCACATCTTCCGTAAACGGCACATCAACCCCTCTCACAAATGCAGTACCCTCCTCACAATCCGGGAGGTTGGCATAAAACTCCTTTACTAGCGGCTCTACAGTCGGTTGTGCAGGAGCACTCATAAATAATTCCCACTGTCTCCCTCGACTCCAGTCCAAAGCCTGACTCGCGGTCAATCCGCGCTTAGGAATAAAGCCCTTATCTTTTCTTTGGATAGCCCCTTGATATCGTTTCTGGGCCTCCTCACCCATGAAGCGGTTGTCCACTTTCTTTCCTTTTCCCTTGCCCTTGGATGGAACCTTAACTTTGAGCGACATGTTTTCAAAAACTATACTTTATCTCACAATGCAACCCCACAAATTCAAACCTAGGTGGCCTATGACAAATAATCCAATCCTGCAAACATTTACAATACTTCCAAAAATTCGCACTTAGACCCCCAAACTATGATTTCTCCAAATTCAACAAAACACTCCAAAACTCAAAACCCACACTCCTCAATATCACAACATGCACAATCAACCTTTCTCACAACAAAATCGAACTCACAAGCACCCAAAAATTTGCAGCTCAACCAACAATAAATTTTTTCAGATCTACAAATCAAAACTCGAAATTGTGAGAAAAAAAGTTTAGGGAACTTGAGATCTTACCAATACGAAGGATTATTCGCCACCAATTTACCCAGAATCAGCCGAGATTGGAAAGCCCCAAATTTCTTGAACCTAAAAATTTCGTGAAATTTTCACAAAAATTGTTGTTGAAATGAGTTGTTTTGGTGTTTAGCAGGGTTAAGGAGTGAGAACTTTGGCTGGGAAAACACTTGGAATGCAAAGGATTGAAATTGGAAAATTTTTCTCTCAAATGGATTTGAAAAGTCGCGTGAAGAATGAAAAATGAAAGTGGGTATTTATAGAAAACTGTCTTCGCTGCGACGAAGTTCTTCGTTCATAGAACCATAATTTCAAACCCAGGTCTCGCCGCGGCGAAGAAAAATACTTCGCCGGGCTGAAAACTTACCGTGGCTAATCGCCCCAGCGAGGAAAAATCTTCGCCGTGGCGAACTTGCCTTAGAGAAATTTCGTCCAACCTGCTTCGCCGCGGCAAAGACAAATTCTTTGCCAGGGCGAAAACTTACAGTAGCTGCAACATATTTTTCAGGTTGCTTTGGCCCGACGAAGAAAAATCTTCGCCGCGGCAAAGTCTAGGACTTTTCAAAACTCATTTTCACACAATGTGCTTTGCCGCGACGAAGAATACTTCTTTGCCCCGACGAAGTCTGGAGCATTTTCTTTCCTTGCATTAGCTGAACACTTCACCTGAAACACCCAAAAACACACAAATTAAAAATCATTCAAACTCATAAGAAAATCAAACACATTCAAACACAATGAAATGAAAAATAGAGAAAAAAAAAAAATTAAAACACTTGGGTTGCCTCCCAAGAAGCGCTTGTTTATAGTTGGTAAGCTCGACTCTCTCAATCTTTCAAGTCGAAATGTCAAGCCGTATTAGGATAGATTTGCAACTCATCACCCCATCAATGTATGGCTTCAATCTCTGTCCATTGACTGTAAAAGTACCATTTTCTTCATGTGTAATTTCCACTGCTCCGGATGAGTGAATTCTTGTAACCGTGAATGGTCCGGACCATCTAGACTTAAGTTTTTTCTGGGGAATAGCCTAAGTCTAGAATTGAACAACAACACTCTTTGCCCCACTTCAAAATTCTTCTTCCTGATATGCTTGTCATGCCACCTTTTTGTCTTCTCTTTGTAAATTCGAGCATTTTCATATGCTTTGAGACGGAACTCATCAAGTTCATTCAAAGTCAGCATCCTTTCCTCCCCAGCAGCTCTTAAATCTATATTTAGCTACTTGACTGCCTAGTATGCTTTATGCTCGAGTTCCACCGGTAAGTGACATGCTTTCCCATAAACCATCCTAAATGGGGACATGTCAATTGGATTCTTAAATGCAGTTCGGTAGGCCCATAATGCATCACCCAATTTCCGTGACCAATCCTTCCTAGATGCATTAACTGTCTTTTCTAAAATGCCTTTAAGCTCTCTATTAGACAGTTCCACTTGTCCGCTCGTTTGTGGATGGTAAGGTGTTGCAACTCTATGTGTCACTCGATACTTACCCAATAGTGCATCCAATTGCCTATTGCAAAAGTGGGAACCTCCATCACTAATAATTACACGTGGTATCCCAAACCTTGAGAAAATATGCTTTCTCACAAACTTAATCACTACCCTAGCATCATTAGTCGGTAATGCAACTGCTTCTACCACTTCGACACGTAATCCACCGCTACCAAGATATATGTGTTCCCAAAAGAATTTGCGAAGGCACCCATGAAATCAATCCCCCACACATCAAAAAGCTCAACCACCAGGATGTTGTTCAACGGCATCTCATCTCTTTGTGAAATATTACCACTCTGTTGACACTGGTCGCACTCCTGAATCATTCGGAAAGAATCTTTAAAGAGGGTTGGCCAATAAAACCCCGATTGTAGAACCTTGGCTGCTGTCCTAGTTCCTCCAAAATGACCACCTACTTCCCTCTTGTGACAATGTCGTAGAATGCTTTTCATCTCCTCCTCAGGGACGTATCTTTGCATCATTTGATCAGCACAGTGTCTGTATAGAAATGGCTCTTCCCAAAAGTAGTACATCAAATCTGAGAAGAATTTTCTCTTTTGTTGGAAAGTCATACCACTTGGGAGCACCCTCCATGACAGATAATTCGCAAAATCTGCATACCATGGTGCTTCATCCACTTTCATCAACTTCTCATCCGGAAATTTTTCTGTAATTGGACTTTCCTCTTCATTTCCCTGGATTGGTCTCTCAATTCTTAACAAGTGATCTGCCACCACATTTTCTAACCCTTTCTTATCTCGAATTTCCAACTCAAACTCCTGAAGCAATAGGATCCATCTTATCAGCCGAGGTTTCGCTTCTTGCTTTGCCAATAAGTGCCTGGGTGCCGAATGGTTCGTAAAGATGATTACCTTTGCACCTAACAAATACGAACAAAATTTGTCAAAAGCAAAAACCATAGCCAATAATTCCTTTTTAGTGGTGGTGTAATTCAATTGTGCATCAGTGAGTGTTTTGCTAGCATACTAAATTACATGCAACACTTTGTTTTTCCTCTGTCCTAACACTACCCCTAGAGCAAAATCACTAGCATCACACATTAATTCAAATGGCAGTCCCCAATCGAGAACTGCAATAATATGTGCAAATACTAATAATTTTTTAAGAGTTAGAAAGGCATGCATGCATTCATCATTAAAATCAAACACAACATTTTTATTCAACAAATTGCAAAGAGGTTTAGAAATCTTAGAAAAATACTTGATGAATCGTCTGTAAAACCCCGCATGCCCCAAGAAACTTCGGACCGCTTTGACATTTGATGGTGGTGGCAGCTTCTCTATCACTTCTGTATTTGCTCGATCAACTTCTATTCCGTCCTTTGAAATCCTATGACCGAGCACTATTCCCTCATGAACCATGAAATGACACTTCTCCCAATTGAGCACCAAGTTCGTCTCCTTACATCGCTGCAAAAGAAGAGAAAGATTAGTTAGACAACTATCAAAAGACGAACCAAAAACTGAGAAGTCATCCATGAAGACTTCTATAAACCATTCCACCATGTCTCCAAAGATCGACATCATGCATCTCTGAAATGTTGCTGGTGCATTGCATAACCCAAAAGGCATCCTCCGGTAAGCAAAGGTACCATAGGGGCAAGTAAATGTCGTCTTCTCTTGATCCTTGCTGTGTGTTTCCTACAACATGCAATATGTAGCAAGTATACTAATTGCACAAGTAATATAATGATGAGTGAGTATCATTCCCACGAGGATTGCTAACTAAGCACTAAGTTTTCTACTGTTTTTCAAGTTGGAGCAACCAAAATCTTTTAGATAATTGGGACCAATTTAACCTATTACTAAAACAAAATTTCTAAATTGCAAATTAACTAAGAATGATAGATGTAAAACACGGATAAAAATCAATTCAATTAAAACGGGTAGGGTTTTGACTTCATTCGGATTTTATGGGTTAAACCTAAAAATTACACTACATTCACATTCATATGCATTGGTTGTAAACCGAACTCACTAAGGTGTTAAACATACCTTCTCAGGTTATGTTTCCTATTCTTCCTTTTTAACTTTCCGCATCCAACAAATTGAAAGTTAACAATTCCAAACTCATTAAGCATAAGAATCCTACAATGATTTCATTAATTCTTGAATCTATCTCTAGCATCCAATGCTATAATAGTGATTACCCAAGAAGCCTAACATGATTCATTTCTCAATCTCATCATGTTCATCACAAAAAGCATTAAAACTCAGAGCAAACACACAATCAAAGCATAATCATATGAACATAACATGATCAATAATTTAACCCATTAAAAATCCGAATTACAATCAAAACCCTAACCCAAAACAGGTTAGTTCATAGCTAAATTAACACTACAAATAATAAAAGCGATAATAATCAAGTTCAACATAATGCAAAGTAAGAGAAAGAACAAGAAATCTCCCTAAATGATGAATCCCTTGGTTCAAAATCCAATCTTCACCCTCAAATCGATCAATCTCTCACTGCTAAAATCACAAACACTCCAAAAGTTGCTAACCCTAATTCCTGGACGACCCCCCTGGCAAAAAGGTTAAGTGTTTCTTTTATACCTCACCCTAAATTTCTCAGAAAAACCCGCACAAAGTAAAACTGTGCGTTTTACAAAACTAAAAATTACGACTGTCGCTGCAACAAAGAAAGAAACAGACTTGTTCGCATCTGGTGTACTTTGCCGGGACAAGTCTTCGCCGCAGCGAAGCTTGTTGAAAAGTTCTAAAATTACAGAACTGCCACTCTGCTTGCATCTTCGCTTGATTCTTTGATTCTCGGTGCTTTATCCTACTTCAGAACTCTCCTAACTTTTGAGGTCTGCTAACTTCTGGGTAAAAAACGTCCAATTTTGTCCTTATTTGCTCAAAATGTCCATTTTAACCTGAAACACAAAATATAAAGAATTAAGCAACAATTCAGGTCAAATTGCACTAGAATGTACCTGAAATCTGATTAAAAAGTCTAATGAAAACTGTATAATCCACGGATTATCAAATACCCCCAAACTAAAGATATGCTCGTCCCCGAGCATACGGTACAAAACCAATGGAAACAAAAACAACAAAAAACGAACAAAAACACAAAACACACACAAAAAAACTAGAAAGTGAACAAACAAACAAAACAAAACTCAACTCTACAAATGAATTGCCTAGAAATTGCACAAATCTCAAAAGTTGTTGAAAAATTATTAAAAGGAAATGTTCAACACTCCAAGAAGTTATAAGCATTATCGACTGTCTTTCTCAATCGGTCCATCAAGTAGGTGATCCCCACATTAATCCACATCCCAACTTCCCGGATTATTTTATGCAAAAATGCAAAGTTTATCAAATGGTGGCAGAATCCATAAGCCTAAATATCGAACTACTCTTCACTAATGAGGACTAAACAAAGATGAGAATCAAAAGGTCTTTAAAAGGTTGTAACGTTAGGCTCAGGTAGTGGGTTCTAAGAAAAGGATAGGAAAAACAAAGTAAGAGAACTCAGTTTTCCTCATGCAAACACTCAAGTCAAATCGAACTCCATTTCTTTACAACCAACATTAACGTGTCCACTTATTACCACCCTCAAACTTGTATCCTTCTTATTTTTGAAGCCACTAATGTTCGGGTTTAAGGTGTACGTGACGTTGTTAAACCTAAGGTCACCAAGTACTGCTAGACAGTTTTTAAGGTAGTTACTGGTTTCTAGCCGGTATATCCTTAAACCCTGCAACGGAATCATAGTTTTTTTTTTTTTTTGAACATAACATGTCAATTGAATTGAGGTGAACTACCTCTTTTATTATTATTACTATTATTTTCTCTTTTTTTTTCTGCCCTTCTCACAACCCCCAAACTATTAATTTGGCTTACTCGTACACTCTTTTTCCGTTTTTTGTGTTTGCACAAAGGCCGAATTCTCCTAAGAGTACGACAAAGTGTTTAGGGTAACAGGATCGGACAATTTTTCAGTTTGCCAAGAAAAATAAAACAATACCAATACATACGGCTCAAACGGGTGACTAGGGACAATTTCATTCCTAGGTCGACTAGAAAGGCTCAAACGTTCCAACAAGAATGCCTAAATCATCTCCTCAACCATGTCTAATCCTAAAATTTCGCCTCAAGCAATTCTCTACTAGGTTCTAGAGTCCACCAACATTATCAAACTTCACCTAATCATATAAAATGAATCTAAGCATGCCGAAATAAATGAACATTGTAGTTGAACCACTCAACAAACCTCAATAAAAACCCAGTCAATACACAAAAACGTAAAGCAATGCTTAACATTTCTCAACAATAAGATTTCAACAACCCAATTCTCATAATTGATTTGTACAATTTATCATTGGCAAAAACAAACAACAAGGAAAAAAAAACTAAATTTTTTTTTTCAGTTTAAGGTGTACGTGGCGTTGTTATACCAGAGGTTGCCAAGTACTGCTAGGCAGTTTTTAAGGCGGGCACTGGTTTCCAGCCAAAATGCCCTTAAACTAGGTTTTAATTCAAATTTTTTTTTTTAGTTTAAGGTGTACGTGGCGTTGTTATACCAGAGGTTGCCAAGTCCTGCTAGGCAGTTTTTAAGGCGGGCACTGGTTTCCAGCCAATATACCCTTAAACTAGGTTTTAATTCTATTTCCTACCCTCAAACTAAACATGACATTGTCCCCAATGTTCCATTATGCATAAATTAGGAATAGAGAAAAATAAAAACAACAAAGGTACGAGAATGCTCCCTGGTTAATCCATGAATTGTCGCTCCACAATGAACACCCAGTCTCGGACTTTTCATCACCCATAATCTGTCAAAACAATTGAAACTGTGGTGTCCCTTATGTTAGCACAAATTCACAACTAACTTGAAAATATTACAACCTACTCTCGTCCTTTCAACAACTACAACTAAACAACTAAACACAATCCAAAACAAAAAAACAAAATTGAGTTTAACGTTTAGATGAACAACAAAATCAAATAAACATAAATATAAACAAAAACAAGTGCTCCGGCTCATTCTTCTTCTTCTTCTTCTTTCTCATCTTCCTCGTCTTCCTCGTCTTCCTCAGAGTCCATCCACTCATATGAGTTCTAGTCAGCCCATTGGTATGCTGAAGTGTCAACGTTGAACTCCTTAAAGCTGTTCCTCAATAGCTCATGCATCATCTGAGTCTTCTCCACCACCCAATCCTGACGTCTTTTCATATATTTCATCAAACCCATCATCTGATGCATCATCCCTTTCTGTGTACCTGTGGAGCTGGATGATGTGGCAAGGCTTGTTCTTTGCCTTTTTGCCCCTACTCTTGGTTGCACAACTTCTAGACGGTCAAGATGCTTCCTGTAATACTCTGAATCTAGGACTGGGGTAGCATGAATACGGTGCTCGTCATCCTGAACCTGGACTCTAGCTTTAAGGCATAAGGCTGTGATGAGATGTGGGAACCCATAACTTGTTCTCCCTGGTTTGGAGGCTAGCTTAATACTGTTCAAGATCATGTCTCCCACATCGATACTCTTCCCTGTGGCAATTGAGTAAAGCAATACTGCCTTCTCGTGAGTAACTGTGCTGTAGTGCAATTCTGGCATCAATTTTGCATAGACAAAATATTGCCACAGTCTAGCCATCGGTGTCAACTGAGTTCCCTTGAGAGTCTTCTTTTGTTTCTTCGATACTTCCCACTCTGCACCCGGTTTGCAATGACTGGAGGGATGACACTGTCCTCAAACTGTGATCTATTAAACTGCACATACTCATCTGTGAGAATTTCAGGCAGGTTATAGAAATCATTGATCTCCTTTCCTGTAAATGGCATATCCTCCCCTCTTACAAAAACAACATCTTCCTTACACTCTGGGAGATTGGCATAGAACTCCCTTACTAGCGGCTCTACAGCCGGTTGTTCAGGAGCATGCATAAACATCTCCCAACGTCTCCCTCTACTCCAGTCTGAGGCCTGACTCGTGGTCAATCCGCGCTCAGGGATAATACCCTTAACCTTTCTTTGGATTGCCGCCTCATACCTTTTACGGGCTTCATCATTGACAAAACGATTGTCAACATTCTTTCCTTTACTCTTACTCTTGCCCTTGTATGGTTGTTTAATTTTGGGAGCCATTGTTCACTATAAGAATTCACTCAAAAACTTACCCCAACAATTCAAACCTAATTGTTCTACACAATCAATTCAATCCTGCAACAACAACAAACACTTCCAAAAATTCGCGCTTTACCCCCAAACTACAAATTTTCAATTTCACACAAACACTTCAATATTTCAAAAACCCATACTCCTCACAATCACCCAATGCATAAACTACTCTTCCTCCAACAAAATCAATGCTCAAAATCATCCAAAATTCTCAACTCAATCGAAATAAAAATTTTCAGATCTACAATTAGAAACTTGAAATTTTTCGATAAAAAGCTTTGGGTACTCGAGATCTTATTAATATGAAGGAGTATTCACCACCAATTGAACCAGAAACATCCCAGATTGAAAAGCCCCAAATTTTGGATCCACAAATTTTCGTGAAATTTTCACGAAAATTGTTGTTGAAATGGGTTATTTTGGTGTTTAGGAGGGTTATGGAGTAAGAAATTTGGTTGGAAAAGCACTAAGGAGGCAAAAGGTTGAATTTTGAAAAATTTTCTCTCAAATGAAAATGAAAAGTTGCGTTACAAATGAAAAAGAAGAGTGGGTATTTATAGAAAAGCATCGTCGCCGTGGCAAAGAACAAGCTTCGCCGCGGCAAAGAAAAATTTCTTCCCGTGGTGAAACTCCTGAGGATACAAGGCTTACTTCGCCGTGGCGAAGAAAATTTCTTCGCCGAGGCGACAAAAATTCCTTCGCCGCGGTGAAAACTTCCAGAAGCTAACTTGAAATTTTCAGGTTTCTTCGCCATGGCGAAGAATACTTTTTCTCCCTGGCGAAGTCTGGAGCTTTTAATTAATTCCTTTCTTTGGATGAAGACTTCACCTGAAACACCCAAAAACAAACATTAAAATTCATAAACAATTCAAACAACCAAATTGAAAAACAAACAATTAAAAACACTTGGATTGCCTCCCAAGAATGCTTGTTTTTAGTCGATACTCGACTCTCTCAATCCTTCACGTTGGGATGTCAAGCCATTGGGATGGATTTGCAACTCATCACCCCTTCAATGTATGGCTTCAATCTCTGTCCATTGACCGTGAAAGTGCCTTTTCTTCATGTGTAACTTCCACTGCTTCGGTGTGTGAATCCTTGTAATAGTGAATGGTCCGGACCATCTAGACTTAAGTTTTTCGGGGAATAGCCGAAGTCTAGAATTGAACACAACACCTTCTATCCTACTTCAAATTCCTTCTCCCGGATATGCTTGTCATGCCACCTTTTTGTCTTCTCCTTATAGATCCGGGCATTTTCATATGCTTCGGGACGAAACTTATCGAGTTCGTTCAATTCAGCATCCTTTCTTCTCCAGCAGCTTCAAGTCCATGTTTAGCTGCTTGACTGCCCAGTACGCTTTATGCTCGAGTTCAATCGGTAAGTGGCTGCTTTCCCATATCCATTCGGAATAGAGACATACCAATCGAGTCTTAAAGGCAGTTCGATAAGCCCATATGCATCATCCAGCTTCCGTGACCAATCTTTCTTAGATCATTAACTGTCTTTTCCAAAATCCCCTTAGTTCTCTTTCGACAGTTCCCTTGCCCACTCGTTTTGTGATGGTATGGTGTTGCAACTCTATGTGTCACTCCATATTTACTCAACAATGCTCCATTTCCTATTGCAAAAATGTGATCCTCCATCACTAATGATTGCCCGTGGTACCCCAACCTTGAGAAAATATTCTTTCTCACAAAACTTAATCACTACCCTACATCATTAGTAGGCAATGCAACTGCCTCAACCACTTTGACACATAATCCACGCTCCTAAGATAAATGTGTTTTCCAAAAGAATTTGGGAAAGGACCCATGAAATCAATCCCCCACACATCAAAGCTCAACCACCAAGATGTTTGTTCAACGGCATCTCATCTCTTTTTGAAATATTACCTACCGTTGACATTGGTCACACTCTTGAATCATCCGGAAGAAACCTTAAAGAGGGTTGGCCAATAAAAACCCGATTGTAAACCTTGGCTGCTGTCTTAGCTCCCCAAAATGCCACCCTACTTCCTTCTTATGACAATGCCTAAGAATGCTTTCCATCTCCTCCTCCAGGACACATCTCCGTATCATTTGATCTGTACAATGTCTGTATAGAAATAGTTCTTCCCAAATAGTATCTTCAAATCTGAAAAAATTTTCTCTTTTGTTGTACGTCATACCACTTGGAGCACCCTTGATGACAAATAGTTTGCAAAATCCACATACCATGGTGCTTCTTCCACTCTCATCAACTTCTCATCCAGAAATGTCTCTCTATTGGCATTCCTCCTCATTTCCCTTTTGGTCTCTCATTCTCGACAAATGATCAGCCACCACTTTTCTGACCCCTTCTTGTCTCGATTTCCAACTCAAACTCCTGAAACAGTAAAATCCATCCTATCAGCCGAGGTTTTGCTCCTTGCTTTGCCAACAGTGCCTGATTGCTGAATGGTCCGTGTACGATCACCTTTGCACCTAAAAAATAAGAACGAACTTGTCAAAAAAACTACAGCCAATATTTCTTTTCATAGTGTCGTAATTCAATTGTGCATCAACAGTGTTTTGCTAGCATACTGAATTACATGCAACACTTGTTTTTTCTTTGTCCTAAAACTACCCTAAAGCAAAATCACTAGCATCACATCTTCGAAAGGTAGCCCCAATCGGAACTGCAATAATAGGTGCAATACTAATAATTTTTTCAGAGTTAGAAAAGCATGCATGCTCATCATTAAGTAAAACAACATCTTTATTTAATTGCAAGGGTTTAGAAATCTTAGAAAAATCCTTGATGAACCGTCTGTAAAACCCCGCTGCCCCAAGAAACTTTGGACTTCTTTGACATTTGATGGTGGTGGCAGCTTCTCATTACTTCCGTCTTTGCTCGATCACTTCTATCCCGTCCTTGGAGATCCTATGCCAAGCACTATTCCCTCTTGGACCATGAAGTGACATTTCTCCCAATTCACACTAAGTTGTCTCCTTACATCACTGCAAATAGAGAAAGATTAGTTAGACAGCTATCAAATGATGAACTAAAACTGAGAAGTATCCATGAAGCCTTCTAAAAACCGTTCCACCATGTCTCCAAAGATTGACATCATGCATCTTTGAAATGTTGCTGGTGCATTGCACAACCCAAAGCATCCTTCGGTAGCAAGGTGCCGGAGGGCAAGTGAATGTCATTTTTTTCTTAATCCTCAGGAGCGATGGCAATCTGGTTATATCCTGATACCCATCCAGGAAACAATATAGGCATGCCTGCCAACCTCTCCAACATTTGATCAATGAAAGGTAATGGAAAATGACCTTCCTTGTCGCCTCTTCAATTTACAGTATCAATGCATACTCTCCCGCCCTCACTGTCCTCGTTATCAACTCGTTACTCTCATTCCTTACCACCGTGATACCTCCCTTCTTCAGACCACTTGTACCGGGCTCACCCATGGGCTATCGGAAATGGGATAAATAATCCCCGCATCTAAGAGTTTCACCACCTCCTTTCTCACCACTTCTTTCATCGAAGGATTCAATCTCCG
Organism: Pistacia vera; assembly: GCF_008641045.1. NCBI lineage: Eukaryota > Viridiplantae > Streptophyta > Magnoliopsida > Sapindales > Anacardiaceae > Pistacia > Pistacia vera. The sequence goes on along the minus strand of NW_022195391.1, from coordinate 1,354,316 downwards.
TTGTGGTTGCACCCTAGGCTTAAAATCATCCTCCATAAGTATCTTATGCATGCAAAATGATGGTGAGATACCTCTAATGTCTGAAATTTATCCATCCAATTGCTAGTTTATGTTCCCTCAACACCCTAATCAACTGCTCTCCCTCCAATTTACTCAAACCTGAACCAGATCACCGGAAGGTTTCTGAATCTCCAAGGTAAACATATTTGAGGTGGAAGGTAAAGGTTTCAATCAAGCTTGAGGTTCTCCATTTTTTCCTTTCCTTCTCCTTATCAAAACAACACTCCAAATTCTATGTCTTGACTCTCATCAATCGGTTGAGTGCTTCTAACATCCTAGCACAATCATTACTCGCCGACTCTTCTACCTTTACTATTTTTGATTTGGATATCAGCTTCTAAAGGTATTGTGGGTTTTTTTCTTCCATAGATTCCTCCACCATTTGTCCACCACATCGCCACTAAAACATGAATCCGTTTCAGCCAGAAACTTCATCGCCTCAAAGACATTGAATTACTATTTCATCTTGAACCCTCAACATTAATTTTCCTTCCTACACATCAATAAGTGCTCTCCCTGGCCAAGAATGGTCGGCCCAAAATCAGAGGATTTTCCTTATCCTCTTCCATGTCCAACACCATAAAATCTACTGGAAAAATTATCTCTCCCACCTTCATTGACACATCCTCTACTATCCCCTCAGGTGTTTGATTGACCTATCCGCTAGTTGCAACGACATGGTCGTTGGCTTCACTTCACCAATACCAAATCTCCGGAAATAGAAAAGGGCATCAACTTAATGCTAGCTCCTAGATCACACAAAACATGATCAAATGTAAAATCTCCTATAATACAAGGAATAGTAAACTCCCTGGATCTTTGAGCTTTAGAGGTAGCTTCTTCTGGAGGATGCACTACACTCCTCTGTGAGCATCACTGTTTCCTCATCGTCTAACTTCCTTTTGTTCAATAAGATTTCCTTTGGAACTTCGCATAACTCGGCACTGCTGCAATGCATCTGCAAAAGGAATGTTAAGGCAATTTTTTAAAAAATTTCAATAAACTTGAAAATTGCTTATCCTGATTCTTTTTCTTCAATCTCTGAGGAAAAGGCACGGGTGGATGTGATGTGCCAACTCTGGTGGTATTTCGGGAAATGGAAATTTCTCCTTCTTCTTTTGCCTTTCATCCTTTTTCTTTTCTCTTCCTCTAAACCACTTGGTTTCTTTCACGCCACTATCTCTTCATCAACTTCCTCATCAGAAGCTTCCTTTCCGGATTATTCAACATCCTTGGTAGCTTGCTCTCTCTTCCAAAACTGTCCCTCTTCTCAACATTATGGCATTTGCTTGCTCACGTGGGTTAGTTACTGTTTTCTTGGTAAGGAACCCTGCGGTCTCTCATTAAGCTTCTCGGCCAATTGGCCCATATGTATCTCGAGATTCCTGATGGACGCCCCTTGATTTCTAAAATTCGTCCTCGTCTCATTCATGAATCCCGTTGTCTCCTGCATAAATTTCCCAAACATATCTTCCAACTTCGTCACTCTTTGATCTTCCGGTTGATTCGTCACCCGTGGTTGGTTATTTGGAACTGTCCTCTGGTTCCATTGGTATTTTGCTGGTTTTGATTTCCCCAAGCTAGATTTGGATGATTTCTCCCACCCGGTTGTATGTGTTGGAGTATGGTTGTTTGCTGTTCTCTGATTTCCTACCAAGTAATTTACTTGCTCCGTTGATGAAGATGACGAAGCAAATGTTTCCCAACTTGATACTCGCTGCTCACATGGTTCCCTGCATAAAAATCACATGTTAGTTGTATGTTCTTGTAGCGAGTTCCTACATAGTTCCCAACTGTTTTTGAAGTGCAGTGAGTTGGGCTGAGATGGCTGTGAAGGCATCAACTTTATGAAAACCCGAAGATTTCCTTGTTGTTGCTCTCTCATTTGGTCTTTGATAGTTGTTGCTTGCCAAAACCTCAAGCAACTCATAGGCCTCTTCTGGTGTCTTATTCTACAAGGCCCCTTCTGAAGCTGCATCCACCATGGTTTGTACATTACTCATCAATCCATTGTAGAACGTTTGGACTTGAAGCCAAATTGGTAAACGATGGTGTGGGCATTTCCTCATTAACTCCTTGTATCTCTCCCAAGCCTCATACAATGACTCGGAATCATCTTGTAGAAATGATGTGATATCATTTCTCAATTTTGTTGACTTAGTTGGAGGAAAGAAATTAGTAAGGAATTTCTGTGCTAGATCATTCTAAGTTGTTATAGTTCCCGGTGGTAATGCCATTAACCACCCCTTGGCTTTATCTCCCAATGAGAATGGGAATAACCGCAGCCTAATAGCGTCATCCGACACTCCATTCGACTTGAAGGTGTCACAAATTTCCAAGAAATTTGCAATGTGCTGATTTAGATCTTCCTTCAAATCACCATTAAATCTAACTGACTGCTGGATCATCTGGATGATTGCCAGCTTGATCTCAAAGTTATTTGCTTGCACCGTAGGTCTAGTCATACTCGACCCACTACCATTCACTGTGGGAACTGAAAATTCCCTCAGTGTCCTGTTTTCTGGTTCAGCCATTTCAATAGCTATTTCTTCTACTTCTACAACTAAATCCTCTATTTCTCTTCTCTCTCTATTACGTCGTCTAACGGTTCTCTCAATCTCAGGATCAATAGGAACCACTGATTGACGTCTCGTTCTTCGCATAAACTGCAAAGACAGAATTGAAAGAAAATGAGATCACAAACCCACTGAAAATTAAAAACAAAAATAAAAACTCCAATCTAGCTAACTAAAGACAGACTCAATGTTAACTTAAAACAAATCCTCGGCAACGGCGCCAAAAACTTGATGCGTGTTTACTACAACATGCAATATGCAGCAAGTATACTAATCGCACAAGTAATATAATGCTGAGTGAGTATCGTTCCCACGAGGATTGTTAGCTAATCACTAAGTGTTCTACCGTTTTCAAGTTGGAGCAGCCGAAATCTTTTGGATAATTGGAAGCAATTTAACCTATTACTAAAAAAAAATTTCTAAACTGCAAATTAACTAAGAATGCGAGATGTAAAACACGTATAAAAATAAATTCAATTAAAACAAGGTTTTGACTTCATTCGGATTTTATGGGTTGAACCTAAAAATTATACTACATTCACATTCATATGCATTGGTTGTAAACCGAACTCACTAAGGTGTTAAAACTGTAACAATGCTGAAACTAGTACAATGCATGCATAATACAATAGAAAATGGGCCCAAAACTTTTCTTTTTATTATATGTAATAAGTCTTTTATACACAAAGCGCATCATTTACAAAACAAAAACAGGGGAAACAGTGTAGCTATTGCTCCTCGCTTGCCGACGCCCCTCTGACTGCATCATCACCTAGATCCTGCATCCACAAAGGAAAATAACGGGGTGAGCACAAAATAATGCTTAGTAAGTAAACCCTCTATCTGTTTATCCCCGTATGTATTTCTCTTAATTCTTTCCTCACACTTTTTGTTGTTTTTTACTAAACGTCATGGCCTCATCTTACCGGAGGTACGGTCGGGTGGCATTCACACAGCACCATCTCACTATTCATGACTATCAGGTGGAGTTGACACAGCACCAACCTGTTCTTACTGACTACCGAGTGGGGATCACGAAGCACCTACTCGGTTTTTGTAACTATCGGGTGGGGACCACAAAGCACCTACCCGTTCCTCATGACTTTCGGGTGACGATCACAAAACATTAACTCGTTCCTAATCACTGTCGGGTGATGATCATAAAGCATCAACCCATTTCTAATAACTAGTGGGTGATGATCACAAAGCGTCAACCCCTTTCTAATAACTAACCGGGTGATGATCACAAAGCATCAACCCATTTCTAATAACTATTCGGGTGATGATCATAAAGCATCAACCCGATTCTCATAACTGCCAGGTGATGATCACAAAGCATCAACTCATTTCTAATACTCTTCTCATTCACGCTACTCTAACACTTCTAATACTCTTCTCATTCACGCTACTCTAACACTTCTCATTCTCTTTACCCTTAGAGTAGTTGCATCCACAAAGTTCTCTACTCATAGAGCAAGCGCATACACAAAGTTTCCTACTCTTTCTTAGGTCACTTCTCAATGCACAATTAATGTCTATGGATGGTGCATCTCCATTAATGCTCTTATGAAATGCCAACATGCAATGTTGCAAGAATTAAGGTTCACTACTCATACTCAAACCTCTATTAGGCATTTCATCAAACAACTCAAGTGCATAACAAAACTCTACTATAACAATAATTCTATGTCTTTCTTTAATCATCCAAAATGGGGAGAAACTTCCTCACATAGCCATAGTTCCTGCAAAAGAAAGACACTTCCAAAAAGGATTTCTCAATATCCTTCAATTCCATCTCAAACTACCTTTCCAACCTACATCTCACTTCTTATACTTGAAATGTATGAACAATCACAAAGCAATAATAATCTCCATTTAAGACTCAATAACATGGTATATAACATGTATATAACATACATACATAATTGCTATTAAAAACCCTAATCAAGAAAATTCTCAAATCTCAGCTTGGGTTGGGATTTACTTACCTTGTTATGGAGAGATATCACCAGCTCTTCCTTTCTCTTGGTTTGCTTGACTTTTTCTCTACTCTTAGGATGCCTTAGATTAATTTTCTACCCTAAATCACTCCAAAAGCCCTCTAAAAATCCTTGAACAAAAGAAAGAGAATTTGAGAGGAAGTAAGAAAAGAGAGTGGCGATGGAGAAGAAGAATGAAGGGTTTGCAATGACTTAATTCCTTTTAATGAAATTTATGCACAAGCATTCCCATTTTGCCTTTACTCTTTCTTGGAAATTCCATTTATATCCTTTGATTCATTACAATCACACCCCTTTATCAACATATTCTCCATGAAAATTCCTTATATTTTACTCCCCACTTTTCCTACTAATTAGGGGTAGAATGGTCAAATTACCCTTAGGGAAGAAAATACCTAAAACTTAACAAACATTTTGGTTGGCACGTCGCCGCGGCGAGGAAGCTTCTGTCGCCGCGGCGAAACTGTCCAGCAGATTTCCGTGGCTTCAACACCTCTTCGCCGTGGCGAAGATTCTTCTTCGCCCCGGCGAAGCCTGGAACATTGAACTTCTTCTATTTCAACCAATTTCAGGGCAAGTATTCAACACACCACTCAATCAAAGGTCAACCAAACAATAATACTAATAAACCAACTCAAATAAGAGCAAAAGAAGAAACGTTAGCTACGTACCTCAAGTGGGGCGTTACATAAACATACCTTCTCAGGCTATGTTTCCTATTCTTCTTTTTTAACTTTCCGCACCCAAAAAATTGAAAGTTAACAATTCCAAACTCATTAAGCATAAGAATCCTACAATGATTTCATTAATTCTTGAATCTATCTCTAGCATCCAATACTATAATGGTGATTACTCGAGGAGCCTAACATGATTCATTTCTCAATCTCATCATGTTCATCACAAAAAGCATTAAAACTCAGAGCAAACACACAATCAAAGCATAATCATATGAACATAACATGATTAATAATTTAACCCATTAGAAATCCAAATTACAGTCAAAACCCTAACCCAAAACGGGTTAGTTCATAGCTAAATTAAACTACAAATAATAAAAACGATAATAATCAAGTTCAACATAATGCAAAGTAAGAGAAAGAACAAGAAATCTCCCCAAATGATGAATCCCTTGGTTCAAAATCCAATCTTCACCCTCAAATCGATCAATCTCTCACTACTAAAATCACAAACACTCCAAAAGTTGCTAACCCTAATTCCTGGACGACCCCCCTGGCAAAAAGGTTAAGTGTTTCTTTTTTACCTCGCCCTAAATTTCTTAGAAAAACTCGCACAAAGTAAAACTGTGCGTTTTACAAAACTGAAAATTACGATTGTCGCCGTAGCGAAGAAGAAATCTCGCCGCGGCGAAGAAAGAAACAGACTTGTTCGTGTCTGGCATACTTTGCCACGGCGAAGGACAAGTCTTCACCATAGTGAAGCTTGTTGAAAAGTTCTAAAATTACAGAACTGCCGATCTGCTTGCATCTTCGCTTGATTCTTCGATTCTCGGTGCTCTCTCTTTGGAATAAGCCTCATCGTGCTTTATCCTGCTTCAGAACTCTCATAACTTCTGAGTCAAAAACGTCCAATTTTATCCTTATTTGCTCAAAATGTCCATTTTAACCTGAAACACAAAATATAAAGAATTAAGCAACAATTCAGGTCAAAATGCACCAGAAAGTACCTGAAATCCGAACAAAAAGTCTAATGAAAACTGTATAATCCACAGATTATCAATCCTCAGGAGTGATGGCAATCTGGTCGTATCCTGAATACCCATCCAGGAAATAGTAATAGGCATGTCCTGCCAACCTCTCCAACATCTGATCAATGAAGGGTAGTGGAAAATGATCCTTCCTTCTCGCCTCATTCAATTTCCGGTAATCAATGCACACTCTCCAGCCCGTCACCGTCCTAGTTGGTATCAATTTATTACTATCATTCCTTACTACCATGATACCTCCCTTCTTCAGAACCACTTGTACCGGGCTCACCCATGGGATGTCGTAAATAGGATAGATAATCCCCGCATCTAAGAGTTTCACCACCTCCTTTCTCGCCACTTCCTTCATCGAAGGATTCAATCTTCGTTGTGGTTGCACCCTAGGCTTAATATCATCCTCCATGAGTATCTTATGCATTCAAAATGATGGCGAGATGCCTCTAATATCTGAAATAGTCCATCCAATTGCTAGTCTATGTTCCCTCAACACCCTAATCAACCGCTCTTCCTCCAATTTACTCAAACCTGAACTAATGATCACCGGGAAGGTTTCTAAGTCCCCAAGATATACATATTTGAGGTGGGAAGGTAAAGTTTTCAACTCAAGCTTTGAAGGTTCTTCGTTTTTTTCCTTTTCCTTCTCTTTTTCAAAATCAGACTCCTCAAATTCTAGATCTTGACTCTCATCAATCGGTTGAAGTGCTTCTAACAACCTAGCACATTCATCACTAGCCGACTCATCTACCTCTACTATTTTTGATTTGGCTATACACGCTTCTAGAGGTAATAGTGGGGTGTTTTCTTCAATAGATTCTACAACCAATTTATCCACCACATCGACACTAAAGCATGAATCCGATTCGGATGGAAACTTCATTGCCTCAAAGACATTGAAAGTCACTGTTTCATCTTGAACTCTCAATAGTAACTTTCCTTCTTGCACATCAATAAGTGCTCTCCTCGTGGCCAAGAATGGTCGGCCCAAAATAAGAGGAATTTCCTTATCCTCTTCCATATCCAGAACAACAAAATTAGCCGAAAAAATTATCTTATCCACCTTCACCAACACATCTTCCACTATCCCCCTCATATGTTTTACGGACCTATCCGCTAGTTGCAACGACATGGTCGTTGGCTTTACTTCACCAATTCCCAGTCTCTTGAAAACAGAAAAGGGCATTAAATTAATACTAGCACCTAAATCACATAAAACACGATCAAAAGTAATAATGCAAGGAATAGTAAAACTCCCTGGATCTTTGAGCTTCGGTGGTAACTTCTTCTGGAGAATGTCACTACACTCCTCCGTAAGCATCACCGTTTCCTCATCTTCTAACTTCCTTTTGTTCGATAGGATTTCCTTAAGGAACTTCGCGTAGGTCGGCATCTGCTGCAATGCATCTACAAAAGGAATGTTAATATGCAATTTTTTAAATATTTCAATAAATTTTGAAAACTGCTTATCCTAATACTTTTCTTCAGTCTCTGAGGAAAAGGCATGGGTGGGGTGTGATGTGACAACTCTGGTGGTATCTCGGGGAATGGCAATTTCTCCTTCTTCTTTTGCCTTTCATCATTCTTCTTGTTCTCTTCCTCCAAACCGCTTGGTTTCTCATCAACTACAATCTCTTCATCAACTTCCTTTTCAGATTCTTCCTTTCCAGCTTGTTGAACTTCTTCCAAAACTATCCCACTCCTCAAAATTATGGCATTTGCTTACTCACGTGGGTTAGTCACTATGTTGCTTGGTAAGGAACCCTACGGTCTCTCATTTAGCTTCTCGGCCAATTGGCCTATCTGTACCTTAAGATTCTGAATGGATGCCCCTTGATTTCTGAAATTCGTCCTCGTCTCATTCATAAAACCCGTGGTCTCCTGCATGAATTTCCCAAACATGTCCTCCAACTTTGTCACTCTTGGATCTTCCGGTTGATTATTCACCCCTGGTTGGTTATTTTGCAATGTCCTTTGGTTCCATTGATTATTTTGCTGGTTTTGATTGCCCCAAGCTAGATTTGGATGATTTCTCTACCCCGGATTATATGTGTTGGAGTACGGGTTGTTTGGTTGCCTCTGATTTCCTGCCAAGTAGTTCACTTGCTCCGATGATGAAGATGACGAAGCAAATGTGTTCCCCACTTGACACTCGCTGTTCACATGGTTCCCTGCACAAAAATCACAAGTTAGTTAAAGTGCTTGAATATAATTTACCTGCATACTTCCCAACTGTTTCTGAAGTGTTGTGAGTTGGGTTGAGATGGTTGTGAAGGCATCAACTTAATGAAGACCCATAGATTTTCTTGAAATCACTCTCTCATTTGGTCTTTGATAGTTGTTGCTTGCTAAAACCTCAGGCAACTCATAAGCCTCCTTTGGTGTCTTATTCTGCAAGGCTCCTCCTGATGCTGCATCCACCATGGTTTGCACGTTACCCATCAGTCCATTGTAGAATGTTTGGACTTGAAGCCAAATTGGCAACCCATGGTGTGGACATTTCCTCATCAATTCCTTGTACCTCTCCAAGCCTCATACAATGACTTGGATTCATCTTGTAGAAATGATGTGATATCATTTCTCAGTTTTGCTGATTTTGCTGGAGGAAAGAACTTGGTCAGGAACTTCTGTGTGAGATCATTCCATGTTGTGATAGTTCCCGATGGCAGTGCCATTAACCACCCCTTTGCTTTATCCCCCAATGAGAATGGGAATAACCTCAACCTAATGGCGTCATCTGACACTCTACTCGAATTGAAGGTGTCACAAATTTCCAAGAAGTTCGCAATATGCTGATTCGGATCTTCCTTCAAATCACCATTAAACCTTACCGACTACTGGATCATCTGGATGATTACTGGCTTTATTTCAAATGTGTTGGCTTGGACCACTGGTCTCGTAATGCTTGAACCACTGCCATTAACCGTGGGAACTGAGAATTCCCTTAGTGTCTTGTTTTCTGGTTCTACCATTTCAACAGCTATTTCTTCCGTTTCAACCACTGTATCCTCTCTTTCTCTTCTCTCTCTGTTAAGTCGTCTGGCGGTTCTCTCAATCTCAAGATCAACAAGAACCACTAGCTAACGTCTTGCTCTTTGCATAAACTGCACAAAATAAATGAAAGAAAGTGAGATCACAAACCAACTGAAAATTGAAAACAAAAATTAAAACTCCAATCTAGCTAACTATAGAAAAACTCAATGTTAACTTAAAACTCAATCCTCAGCAATGGTGCCAAAAACTTGATGTGTGTTTCTTACAACATGCAAATGTAGCAAGTATATTAGTCGCACAAGTAATAGAATGATGAGTGAGTATCGTTCCCACGAGGATTGTTGCTAAGCACTAAGTTTTCTACCGTTTTCAAGTTGAAGCAATCAAATTCTTTTGGATTTAAGGGAGCAATTTAAACTATAACTAAAACAAAATTTTATTAAAATAAAAGTAAACTATGAAAGCAAGATTTAAAATATGGATAAAATCAATTCAAACAAATGGGTAGGGTTTTGACTTCATTCGGACTCTATGCGTTCTTTCTAAAGAATTAATCTAAATTCATATTCACATGCATTGATTGTAAATCTAACTCTCTAAAGTGTCAAACACACACCTTCTCAGGCTATGTTTTCCTACTCTTCCCTATTAACCTTCCACATCCAACAAATTAAAGGTTAATAAATCTAAGCTCATTAAGCACAAGAATCCTAGATTGATTTCATTGGTTCTTGAATCTATCTCTAGCATTCAATACTACAATGGTGATTATCCAAGAAGCATAACATGATTCATTTCTCAATCTCATCATGTTCATCACATATAAACAGTAAATTCAGAGTAATCACAGAATCAAAGCAAAATCATATGAAAAGAAAAACAATCTATTACTTAACCCATGAAATTCCGAATTACAATCAAAACCCTAACCCAAAATAGGTTAGTTCATGGCTGAATCAACAATACAAACAAAAGAAACGAAAATACCAAAATTCAACATAATGCAAACAAGAGAAAAGACAAGAAATCTCCCCAAATGACGAATCCACTGGTTTAACTCGAATCTTCCCCTTTTTAAATCTAAGTTCGCCCAAAAATGAATCTAAGAAAATGTAAATAGCTCCAAACCCTACTCCAAGACGAACCCCTGGCAAAAAGACTAAGTTTTTCTTTTATACCTCGCCCAAAATCCTAAAAAAACATGTGCGTTTTACAAAAACTGGAAAATGCAGACTTTGCCGCGGCGAATAAGGAATCTCGCTGCGGCGATAAAAGAAGCTGAATCTGGTGCGTGGCTGGCTCATTTCGCTGCGGCAAAGAACAACCTTCGCTGCGGCGAAGCTTCCTAAAGAATTCTAAAATTATGGAATTGCTTTCCGCTTGCTTCTTTGCTTGAATCTTCGGTGCTTGGGAACAAGCTTCATCGTGCTTGACTCTGCTTCAGAACTCTCCCAACTTCTGAGATCCGCCTGCTTTTGAGTCCAGAAACTCCAAATATGTCTTTATTCGCTCAAAATGTCCATTTTAACCTGAAACACGAAATGTAAGAAATTAAGTAGCAATTCAGGCATAAATGAACTAAGAAGTATCTAAAATCCGGCCTAAAAGCTTAAATAAATTTGTATAATCCTCGGATTATCACGTACTCGTCAAGTCCCTAATAGCCGAGTAGCACCTTGACTACCTCAGCCAAGTGTTCGCCGTCCTAAGGAAGTATAACATGAAGCTGAATCCAACCAAATGCTCGTTTGGTGTCTCGTAAGGTAAATTCTTGGGATACATGGTGACTCAGCGAGGGATAGAAGCCAACCCGACCAGATCAGAGTGATCCTCAATATACCATCTCCAACTTGCATCAAAGACATCCAGCGCCTCGCAAGACGAGTAGCCGCCTTGAGCCGCTTCATCTCTAGATCCGTTGACTCAAGAAATCCAAGAAGTTCGAGTAGACCCCTTCCTGCGAGGAAGCCTTGCAACAACTGAAGAGATACCTAACCTCCCCTCTGCTCCTTTCCAAACTTGTGGATGGGGAGAAGCTTTACACCTATCTGGCGGTCTCGGAGACAGCAATCTCGGCAATGTTAGTTCGAAAAGATGATACGAATTAGCTACCGGTTTACTATGTAAGCAAGTCACTCCTCGACACGGAAACACGATACAGTCAGCTGGAGAAACTGGCCCTTGTCCTCATTCATGCATCTAAGAAGCTCAAACCATACTTCCAGTGCCACTCCATAGTCGTACTCACCTCTTTTCCACTCAAGAAGATACTGCACAAACCAAAGCTATCAGGCCGACTCACGCAATAGATGGTAGAGCTTAGTGAGTACGACATATCTTTCCAGCCACGTACTGCGGTCAAGTCCCAAGCACTGGCAGACTTCATCGCTGATTTCACCCCGAGCACCATCGTCCAAGCAGAAATAGAGTTGTTATGTATGAACAGTGGGTTGCCTTCTAAGTGGACTCTCTCAATAGATGGCTTAAGCAATGTGAATGGAAGCGAGCTCTGGCTAGTACTAACTACACCAAAGGGAGATGTCATCTAGCGGGCCATCCGATGTGGTTTCAAGTGCACGAACAACAAAGCTGAATATGAGACTCTCATCGCTGGACTTTCCCTAGCCAAAGAAATCGGAGCAAGGAGACTAGAGGTGAAGTCCAACTCCCAACTCTTGGTCAACCAGCTGCAAGGCACTTACCAAGCACGCGACTCGAAGATGACGGCCTACTTGAACCTAGTCAAAGAATTGCAAACCCAATTCGAAGAATTCTCCATCACCCATGTACTAAGAGCGGAGAACTCTCATGCCGACGCCCTTGCTAACCTCGGCTTAGTGCTTTAATGTTCTTCCCAGTCATCCATCCCTCTGTTATTCCTGCAATGGCCAGCCAACTGGAAGGAACAACCAACAAACAAGTCGCTCGAGGAAGCAATGGACATCGAACTAGCCGACTGCTAGATGACCCCGATAGTGAAGTACTTGGAACACAACGAGCTCCCGGCTGACAAAAACGAAGCGCGTCAGGTTCACCATATATGAGGGCCAACTTCTTAGGAAATCATTCTCTGGTCTTTACCTAAAGTGCACAAGCCCAGAAGAGGCCAAACACATTCTCACCAAACTCTATGAAGGTGAATGTGGAAACCATGCAAGGAGACGTAGCCTTGCACATCGGGTGATCACCGCTGGATACTATTGGCCAACCATACGCACTGATTCGGCTGCTTATGTTAAGAAGTGTGACAGTTGTCAGAGGTTCGCTCATGTCTCACACCTCCTACCCAAGCGACTCTATTCTATCCTCACATCTTGGCCCTTTATGAAGTGGGGAATTGACATAGTGGGAAAGCTGTCGACCGCGCCCGGGCAACGAGTCTTCCTGTTGGCTATGACAGATTACTTCACTAAGTGGATCGAAGCTAAAGCTTTCGCACAAGTCAGAGACTGAGAGGTAAAAGCTTTTATCTGGAAACATGTCATCTGTAGGTTCAGGATACCGAAGGAAATCGTCACCGACAATGGATCCCAATTTATCAGTTCCAGCTTCAGGGATTTTTGCGACATGTGAGGGATCAAGCTAAGCTTCTCTACCCCCTGCAACCCCCAGTTGAACAGCCAGGCTAAGTCATCGAATAAAACCATCATGCAGACCTTGAAAAAACGATTGCAGAAAGTGAAGGGTGCATGGGCAGATGAGCTACCCAGAGTCTTTTGGTCCTATTGAACTACAGCTTGCTCGTTAACAGGCGAGACCCCCTTCTCCCTCACATACGGTTCTAAAGCAGTCATCTCGGCTGAAGTATCAGTTCCGTCCACCAAGCTCCAATGGGCGGACGAGAAAACCAACAAGTAGAACCTTTGCCAGACCTTGGACACCGTCGATGAGCTACGTGAGCGGGCTACCATCCGCAACGTAGTCTATCAGCAACAGCCACCCGACACTACAACTACAACTACAACGTTAGGATTAGAACTTTCAAAATATTTGACTTCATCTTCTGCAAGGTCTTTCAAAACACTAAGGAGATCAACTCTGGCAAACTCGGCCCTACTTAGGAAGGTCCCTACAAGATCACCAAAGAAGCGGGGAAGGGCACCTACCGACTCCAAACTCCCGAAGGCAATGACATCAGCAACAGTTGGAATGCAGTCCACCTCAAACGCTACTACGTCTAGGTGAACTCATTCATCCACATGTTTGTTTTTTCTTTTTGTTTTTATTTAAAAAAGATGAGTGGTCCTATCCACCTCCCCATAGACAGTTGGCCTTATGGCCCGAATTTAATGAAGTATTATTCAGAAATTTACATCTTCGAATTGACCCTGCTCGACCAAATGATTTTTACACCTTCAGATTGACCCTGCTCGATCCACGGATTTACACCTTTGGATCGGCCCTGCTGGATCCATGGATTTACACCTTCGGATCGGCCTTGCTCGATCCACAGATTTACACCTTCGGATCGACCATACTCGATCCACATATTTACACCTTGGGATACGCCTTACCCGATCCATGGATTTACACCTTCGGATCAGCCTTACTCGATCCACAAATTTACATCTTTGGATCGACTCTGCTCGACCAAATGATTTTTACACCTTCGGATCGGCCCTGCCCGATCCATGGATTTACACATTCGGATCGACCCTACTCGATCTATGGATTTACACATTTGGATCGACCCTGCTCAATTCACGGATTTACACCTTTGGATCGACCCTGCTCAATTCACGGATTTACACCTATGGATTTACACCTGCGGATTGACCCTGCTCGATTCACAAATTTACACCTTCAGATCGGCCCTGCCCGATTCACGGATCTACGCCTTCGATCGGCCTTGCCCGATCCATGAAGCTACATATTCAGTCAACTAGACCGATTGAAGGGTTTTTACACCTCAAAATCGACAAGTCATCGACCCAACCCAATAGAGAGTCTACACGACTCAGCCACTGGGTTGCACCAAAATCATAACACAAGTATACGGTTCAACCCCTAGCGCATATACGAACAAAAAAACAATCAACAAATCGTTCACCCATTAGGAGAAGCATCAAAAATAGAATTGCATGCACCATATAGAAGAAGCCTCAGGCAACTAAGTTCAAAGTACAATGAAAGGCACACACGCCAAGAAAGGGCATCGCAGGCCCCAAAATACATGAGCAAAAGAAAAATAAAGCTAAGTCTCATTGGTGCAAGCCGTCTCACCCATCTCTGACACAGTCACCCTATCGCCAGCACTAGCGCCTGCCTTTGCAGCTATGTTGCTCACATCCTTAGTAACGGATGGCCCCAGATGGCTAGCAAAATCAAGCACCTGCTCATTAATCTGCTCTTTCGTATGACCAGCTCCCTCCTCTAGCATCTCCTACATGAGCTAGATGTCCTCATCTGGGTTCCAATGAGAGGTGTTCCTGGCCTTGTACTCAAGCATGAGCTCTCCTCGGGCCTTAATAATGGCATCATTAGCAATGGTAAGGCACTGCTCCTTGAGGGACTCAACCTCTGCAGTCTTCTCGGCCAACTCTCTCCTCAAGCTCTCCAACTCATCCTCGGCTTGCTTCAGGCGCTGCTGGCTCTTGTGCTCGACCTTTTGCGCTGTCGCCTCTCTCTGGTGCAAAATGGCATTCGTCTTGGACACATCCTGTATCCTTTTCTCCTACGCCACTATGGACTTCCTCAGATGTAGACTACTTATGAAGGCCTGCATAACAAAACAATTTCATCAGTATACAACCACGACGAACATAATAAAAAAAACTCCTGCCCTACCTGGAAAGCACGGGATACCCCTCAGTCGACAGTTGTAGCCGTGCCCATTTGATTTAAACGGGTCTTGTCCGTCAGGAACAAGAAAGAGTCAGCCAACTTGCTCATGGAAGCCACGTCAGAATAGGTCGACGCGGAAGCCGGAATCTTAAAGGTGATCATCTCAGTCTCTTCATCCAAGACCGCTGTCTAGGATGACACGGCTCCGGCTATAGGCTGACGACTCGAGGGAGTTGTGACCACGTCTCCTGCTTTTCTAACCTCTCTGGCCGAGGATTCCCTCTTCCTTTTTTCTCGATGCCTGGTGACATACTCGCTCGCACTGGGGACGATCAGCTTCTTCATCAATCTTTTTGCAAGCGCAAACTCTCCAACGGTTAGTGGGTTCAACCTGGACTTACCATAAGTGGTATGATTGCAGTAGCGAGTCAGAAGCACATCCTAAGTTTGCTTCAACGAAGGGAAGGGGGTACCTCGTTGAATCGCTCTTACTCCGGCCTAGAGATGGCTGGTCCTGAGGTTGGCCTCCTCCAACACCACTCGCCAATCCCTCTGTGCCTTGGGAATGGCTAGAGCCTTCTGGGTCTGCATGTCCAAGCCGTCTTCGCTCTGCCCAGCCCGATTGAACTCAAGCTCTGCAAAGAAGAAACACAATAAGGTTTAGTAATCAAAATACAAAAAAAAAAAAAAAAAAAAAAAGACAAGGTTTCTCACGAGTGGCTCGCCAAGTGCTCGGAATATCTCCCTGGCCTCTCTCCCCAAAGACCGTCTCACCCCTCACAAAGAAGTACCGATCCTTCCAATTCTTGTCACTTGACCGTAAGTCGGTCACCAGGTGAGACTGATCATGCTTGAGGTTGATCAGATATTGACCATTTTCCTTGTCGTTTTCCTTCAAGAAATACGAATAAAGCAGCTCGTGCAGCCTAAACATAACCTGATTCCACACATAAAGGTCCTCCAGTGCCATCAGCAACCTCCAACTATTCGGCATTGGGGCAATCATGAAGTGATTCAACACCTTCCAGACGAGACAAGGTAAGGGAAACCTCAGCCCATCGTGAAACCACTTCTCGTAAACACTCACCCAGCCTTTTACCTCCCAGTCGACCTGATCGTACGATCATGGCACCCTGATCTCTATCAAATCTGGAATGTGATACATTGTCCGGAGCCACCACACATCATTATCTTTAAGCACAAGCAGATAATCCCTGCTTAGAATCCCACTGCCCTATGCTCGTCCTCAAAGCCACTACTGGATGAGGCTGGACTACCAATTCCTTTGGAGTCATCCCCACTCCCCCCTTTGCCTGCCTGAACCACTCGGATTAGCAACACTCATCCCTAGGGCAGCTATGTTCACACCGATCAGAATACTTGTCGGAACGCCCCCTTCGGGCATCATCACCATAGCTGGGACACGTTCGTACTCATTCCTAACATCTACTCCAACCCCACTCGAACCACTCGACTCAGATCCAGACATTACAGCTTATCCGTTCCTCCCAACCAACTAACCTGTTTGAGCCCACAAGCTTAATTTCTAAAACCAAGATCATTATTCGACCCTTGCATCGACCGACCCAATTACCTGAAGTAAACATTCTAATCATAGCTCGACCTTCCCCACCAACCGACTCTAATCACTACTCACCCTTAGCCACCGATCGACCTATTATAGTTTACAACCTACCTGCTAATCCAAGATCACCATTTGCATTGACCAACTGATCGCCTGCCCCAGAATACTTACCCCAACTTCTATGATCGACTCAGTTAGTGGTAACCAGGCATCAACTTAAATTTTAACCACCCAATCTGGATACTAGACTAACCTTGTAATACTAATTTTACTCCCCAACTAAATCTTGTGCCCAACTCAGTTAGGTTGACTGAGTCGAGCCGAGTGGAAAGGGTATGTAACCTCGACTCATCCTCCACCCTACCCAAACCTCCCAAAGAACTCGATTGCCGGCAAAAGACATTGTTACGTTCCCCTTCAACCATGGAATCGAACCCTTTTCAAAAACAAAACATAAAACTCCCAAATCTGTTGTTTTAACCCTTGCCAAACGTGGAATTGAACCCTTTTAAAAACAAAACACACTTTTCCAAATCTTTCTACTTTAACCCTGGCCAAACCAAACCAAACCAAATCCTATTCCAAATCTCCCAAAAACTCTACATAAACGTCTACAAGCACAAAAGAAACAAAAAGACGGCGCGAAAATAGCGTGTTTACCATGAAAAAAGCTGAAATCTACAGAAAAAACCCACCGTCACTGAAGAAAACTCGAAACGAAGAAGAAAACAAACTGGACCGGAGACAAACCCAAAATAAAGATGAACAGTCACGTTTTCCTTTTTGTGGACGAATCCTGATAGGGTAGGACATGTGGCAGTCCCCCATTGGGTAGGGGACAGAGCGACTTTTCGTTTTCTCACCCAAAGCAAAAATGAAATCACCACCGTACACGTGGAAGAGATCTATGCCACCTAGAAATTTCAAAACCGTACAAGCTACGTAGAACCGTCCTTCCTACACGATCGAGTCAGCACATTGCAACATGCCGACTCCCGCAACGAAGTCGACACTCTTCCATGCTTCACATGTCTAGGAGATCCTTCCAGCCGGGGCGACTAGTCTGGAACAGTCTAGCATACCTTCTGCCTTGAGACGAGTGAGAAAAGAGAGGTCCTAGCTATTCGGTCCCCTGTATCAGGCGAGCGGTTCTTCAAGGATTTGCAAGCATTCGCACAACCCATGGCTTGGATCAGACCGCTCAGCCCGAGGTTCCACACGAACGTTGGGCCTAGTGTAACCCATTTGGCCTAAGGGCACTTAGTAAGGATAGCCCCGAAGGATCAACCGAGTATCCTCCATTCGGTCAATCAAGCCAATCGAGTCAATGTCACCCCTTTTTTTGGCCTTACACATCGAGTGAACGCACCTTCGATTGGTGACTTGTTTACTTACTCGACCCGGCATACCGATCGAAGACACCTGTGATAGGTAGCTTGTACATTTCTTCACTCGATAGGACACACCGAGCCGATACACGTACACCAGATGTTTCACCTTGAACTCAATCCGCTTAGCCCCGCACACCGATCGACTACACCCTCTTGAGCTGGTTGCACCATCTGACTCGGCGAAGGACACCAAATGACTCTCGACCACACGTCATCTACATCCGACTGATCAGTCGCGCCAGTAATCGGTCGTCTAAGAAAGGTGACCAAAGACGCCTCGTTCGATTCCTACTCTTTGACTTAAGCAAACCTTAACCCAGAGAGTGGGGGACAAATTGTTAGGGCCAAAAAATATCCTCGGCCCAAATAGGATAACGTGTCCGATAATGAGGAAAAGCCTAAGCCCAATCCCAGTGCGGCCCAAGCCAGAACTCCTCGGATAAGGCCCATTCAGTACAAAGTACAATTGGTCCAAACCATCTAGACCTAGGCCTCCTAACCCCAGTACACCTCTTGAGATCATGGTCAAGTCCAGAGTTCACGGTCACTTACGAATCACATTCCTACTCGAACACTGATAAGGTAGTCCACTACCATCCCAATTCCTCCACGGTCTGTGTCAAAGTCGTACTTGGACTCCCTTTCACGCTAGGATAATGGGGCCAAAGGATATATCCCTGGAGGAAACAGATTACTATGAGAACTCCCAATCCCGGTGGGATTGGGAGACCAGACGTTCACTATTTAAACAAAGGCCAGCCCTCTCACAAGGGACCTTACATTACACCTTCAGACCCTAGAGTTCCCACTTGAGAACTTCACATTACAACCATAGTCACAATCTTCGACTAGACTTCTAAGAACCTTTCTACTCTCTAGCCCTCACCAAATCAGCCTCTTTCAGCCTTGCTGACTTGAGCATCGGAGTGCCTATGGCAAACATCACCCTAGTGTTTTTCATTGTTTCACGTTTGTTTCTCTACGTGTGCAGGTATAGCAAATCGCTAGTGGCCTCAACCTCACCGGATCAGTCCCTCCTTCCGTATCGGTAGATTTTTACGTCTACACACAATAACCACCATTTTTTTTGTTGACATGGGAATGAGGGCTCTAATTGTGTCTAATCTTGCAATTGGATCAATTATTGCATTGTAGTCATTTTCAGGCTATTGTAGGTATCTTTGGAAACTAACATTGCCATGTATATTTGAACTTCACCACTTGAATTGTATTTCACCTTCTAGATCCATTTAACACCAATTACTTTTTTATCATTTGACTTATCTACAAGTTTCCATGAGTTATTCTTCTCAATGGTTTCAATCCTTATTAATTTCTTCCAAGTCTTCTCATTAATTGTTTCTTCAAAATTTTCTCGTTTAACAACATTAAAATTGCATCTTTGGTACGCATCACTTAAACTCTTTCTTTTTTGATTGAAGTTGAGCTCATGTTGGATACTTGAAGTTATAGGACTACTTGGAGATGATGATTATGAGCTTGGTGGAAAGGAAAATGGTGAATCTTGATCTTGCTCACTGTCTTGAGATGGAAAGCGAGGTATATCATCAACTAAGACAACTTTTCTTTAGACCTTTTCTTGCTCCTTATTGTAGGTAGATTTCTCATTGAAGATCACATCTCTACAAATCACTAGCTTTTTTGGTTTTGGGGTGTAAAGTCTATAACCCTTTGTATGTGAGCCATAGCCTAAAAAGGCACATTTCTCACTTGTGTCATCTAACTTGTTTCTTTTCTCTTTTGGTATTTGAGCATATCACAAACCTAAATACTCTAATGTGTCTCATTGATGGCTTTCATTGATGACTCATTGTCCAAGGCCTTGGTCAGTGTATTTAGCAAGTAGATGACAATATATATGGACTCTGCTTAGAGGCTCTATAACAAGCCTTCTCATGCAACAATGCCTTGGTCATTCCATCCCTACTAGGCTCTTTCTTTTGGATACCTCATTTTGTTGTGGAGTATACCCTACTGTGAGTTATCTTTCCTCACGATTATCTTCTTAAAATTTCTTGAATTCATTGGAGGTATATTCTTTCACCTTATAACTTGTCAACACTTAATCTACTAACCACTTTGTTCTCAACAAAGATTTTGAACTTTTTAAATATGCCAAACACTTTAGATTATTGTCTCATAAAGAATGTCCATGTCATTGTTGTCTAGTCATCTATGAAGAGAAAAAAGTAGCTGTTGCAAGAGTTTGTTGGAGTGTTTATGCATCCACACACATCCGTATGAACTAGTTTTGCTCTCCGAGCAACCCCTTTAGGAAATAATTGTCTATGATGTTTTGCAAGAGCACAGCAATTAAGACTGCTTGTTTCTCTTTAATCGCTGGAAGTCTTTCTACCAGGTGCTTTTCAAGCAAATGTTTCAAGTTATGGAAATTTAAATGTCTAAACCATTTATGGAACAAGCAAGAATTATTAGTAGCTTGGATTCTCATTGTAACTTTATTTGCATATTTGAAATTCAACGAAAAGCTTATATTTGTCATCTTTGTTATATCAACTACAATAGGCTTCTCTTTCACCTCACAGATTGTACACATTCGGCCTTTAAATTGTAGAGAGTACTATGTTCAAGAAATTGTCCCACTATTAGCAAATTTTGTTGTAAGGTAGGAACTAATAATAGATCTGGAATATGTCCCTTTCTATGCTTAAATTCCAACGGTGCCTTTGTCGCCTTTGCCTTGCACAAACACATCATTTCCTAGCTTTACTTGATCAGATTTAATAGAAGAGTCGAGATTCAAGAAAACGTTACCGTTTTTAATCATGCAGTTAGTGGAATCGCTGTCAAGACCCCATGTTGTTGCTCAATTATATTGTGACTGGCATAAAATAGATTGAAATCGAGGCACCTTTCTTGCTTTTACATGACTTGGTTGCTATGTTAACTTATATTTATAGTCTATATGTATGTGCCCAAACTTCTTCCACTTGTGACACTATGACTTCCCTTTTAAATACATGTCTTGTAGAACCATAATCCATCCACCATTGATCTTTAATTAGATTCAACGAGTGCCTTGGAAACCATAATAGTCACTTTAGTTTGTTTCTTCTTTTGTTTTGAACAATTTGCCTTTAAGTTACCAATGTAAGGAATTATTCCATCAAACACAACGGAAAAAAACAATTTTGAAATAAACAATTCCTTCTCCCATGAATCCGGTAATTAATTATTTTGTTTACATGTTGAATTAATGAAAAATCCATATAAGGATTAGATTATCATACCAATATTTAGAGGCTCCACCAAATTGAAATTCTTCCCAATCCAACTCAAGAAGAGAGTTGCACGAATGATATCTAATGAATTTACTTTCTTGCAGGTGCACGAATCGTTATCACAATATAAATGCAAATGCAAGGGTCAATCCCACGGAGATTTGTTAGCTAACCAATAACCCTAATAATGATGTCTTAATTTAAATAACAAACTAAAATTAAGTGACAAGATTGATGAAATTCCAAATTAAAGTAAAATGACTAAAACTATCAACTAAAAGAAAACCAATATTCAAATGAATTAAAAACCAATTAACCAAAACGTAGGTATCAAATTTCACCATAATTTTCTAGCTTTATGTCACTGATCACGCTATGCCTATCTCAATTCTCTGTCTAAGGTTCATACTCTTGTAACTAAGGTATTACCATAAGGCGTTCGGGATTAACCTAGTGTTTTTAACACTAAACCAACTAAGGCGTATAGTCTAGCCTAATGATTAAAAACCAATTGAGCATAAGAGTACTGGAGATCAAAAACCAATTTGCATATGTCAAAGTGTATGCACAAACAAAAACTATCCATTCACAAGAGCCATCTAAGACTAGCATATGGCGATGCCTTATCCTAATTCATACGATCTATCAATTCACATCGAAGGTCGTCACATAATAATGGTAATTAATAATTGAAATTAAGTGCAATGAATGAATCAAGAACACAATAGAATTGACAAACCAATAAGTTTGATTAAAACATAAAGCCTTAAAATTAGGCTACATTGGATCCCTAGTGGACAGTTTAGTTACACATAATTTGCAAGAAAGCAAACTTCAACTTCCCCCAAAAGCATGAAGATCAAAGACTTGATTACAAACCCTAAGAAGAGTCTCCTCCTCTTCCCTGAAAACCCTCTCCTAATTTTAATTGATATTATAAACCCTAGCTTCCCTAAAATATTGCTAAGGACCTTTATTTATAGTAGAAAGGCTCATTATGATAACAAGTCACACTTCAATTAAAAACACATAATAAAACATATGCTTGTCTTCCATGCACTTATGTAACTTTTGGATCAATTTTTAACCATCTTCCAAGTCTAAATGGATCACAATCAAAACATGAAAGTTGTAGCGCTATATCTTAGCTTTAAAATTCCACTAGAATCAAGTCAATCGAAGTTGTGTAGCTCAAGTTATGCCTATTTTTGTGCAGCATGTTTTGGCAGAAAAACTCCCCAGCATCAAATTTAGAAACTGCACCGCGACACAAAAATAGTCCCGCCTTGGCATAAAATTTCTGGCCACTTCTTTCCATTTTGCAACCTTGTGCACTATGAAAAATCTTAAAAATGTTAGAGTAGGTGCCCTAGAGCCAATTGTATATTGTAAATTGACTCTATGTATTTTGTAATTCTATTAATAAAAGACATTATTTATATTATGTAAATCGAATTCTATATGTAATAATATATGTCCCTAGAGTGGTGGAACCGTGATAAGAGAATCAACTGGTTATAATTCTTGATTGTGAGATCCCTATGAGCACATATGGTAATCATTATAGAAACTTCCATAGCTCTAGTATTATTCTGACCTAGGGCATAGATAATACAATAAGGCTACCATAGCGTTGAACGACCCTACCAAAAGGTAGTGACACATCTTGCATGTCAAAGTTATTTGGTGACAACTTGGTGCGACGCACGAGTGCTTGTTACTCACAAGTTCACTGGACTGGCCCATATAGAGGATTCCATATAGATGGTAACCTTAGTGTCTATGGAATACATCCTCTAATGAATGGTGGTGCATGTGATCCTTAGACTTGAGATCACCAGAGCACCATGTGTAAAAATTGGTGTAGTTTGACGCTAGCCAAATGTAATCCTATTTAGGGTTATAAATATGGTAGTGATTAACTATATTGAGAAGTCCACCATGGCTATGGTGGGTCGATAAAAGATTCATCACTTCTGGGTATAGGAGAAATGATTTCGGTGAGATATTCAACAAAAGACAACGACCTTAAATCTGTGGCCACAGTGGAATCAAGTTGTTGCTCGTTTGGTCGTTAGTCCGATAAACCGAATATGAATATGTCAAGGTGATTCATACTTGAAGCTGACACTATTTCTGTGCTTCAAACCTTGATGAGATAATAGATGATGAAATGATTGAATTGCATGGTAACTATAACGTTGATAGGAAGCTATGTTGCTAAATCTGAATCTATCGAATGGCCATGATGCCTTTTTAAAGGCCAATCTTGGTCTTTGTAGTAAGACAATTAATAGGGCATTAATTGTGATATTACCCACTGCTGATATAATAAGAAGCTTGGGGGCCACACACTTAGGAGACAGTTTAAGAATTAATAAATGAAAGGGGTAATTTCATCTTTTAGGACGAAAGAGTATTTTTGGTAATCTCACAGTGCGATTAAATTCGTTGAGGTTTTTGCCTATATTTAATTTCATATTGGAATTAAAATATGTGAGATCATATATATGGAAAATAATAATAATAATAATTAAAATAAAATACCAAATAGGCAATGAGTGGATATTGGAATAAGTATATTCCAATAAAGGAAAAAGGCATCATGATTATCCAACAAATAAAGATTCATCGAAGTTGACACATTTCAATAGTATGATTACCATGCAATTCAAATCCTTTATCATCATTTATCTCATCAAGATTTGAAGTACAGAAGTAGTGTCATCTTCAATCTATTTGTCTTGATACGTTTGTATTCGGTTATTGAATCAACAACCATATAAAATTGGATTTGAGCACTAACTCAATTCCACTGTGGCCACATATTTTGTGGTCATAGTTACTAACTGAATAACTCGGCAAGATAATTTCTATTGTACTCAAGAATGATGAATCATTTATTGATCCACCATAGCCATAGTGTACTTCTCGATGCAACCAACGACTACCGTACTGATAACCATAAATAGGAATGTGTTAGGCTAGTGTCAAATAACACCAATAATTACACATGGTGCTCTGGTGATCTCAAGTCCAAGGATCACATACACCACCATCCGTTAGAGGATATATTCCATAGACACTAGGGTTGCCATCTATATGGAATCCTTTGGTGTGTTAGTCTAGTGAACTTGTCATTAACAAGCACCCATGCATTGTACCAGGTTGTCGTCTAACAACCTTGACATGTGAGAACTGTCACTACCTTTCAATAGGGTTGTTTAATGCTATGATAACCTTACTGTATAATCTGTGTCCTTGGTCAGATTAATACTGGGGCTACGAACAGTTCTAGAATGGCCACCATATGTGATCATAGGGTTTTCACAATTAAGATTTAAAACACTTAATTCCCTTGTCACGGTTCAACCCTTCTAAGGACACACACACACACACACACACACACACACATATATATAAATGAATGATGTGATATATAATTTATGCCTTTATTGATATTCAATATAATATTATAAGAGTCTAATATTATTGGCTCTAATGCACCTATCCTAACAATCTCCCACTTGCACTATAGCCAATCGTTCATGTATTTAATACCAAATAATGCTAAGTGCTTATCATGCTTCTACTACGATAGACCTTTTGTTAGTGGGTCTGCTACATTGTCATCAATAGGTACTCTGCAAATTTGCACATCACCCATTTGAATAATCTTTTTGATTAGATGGTATCACCTGAGTATATGTTTGGAGTTTTGGTGAGACTGTGGTTCCTTAGCTTGAGCAATGGCGCCATTATCGTCACAATAAAGCTCAACTGGTCAACAATGCTTGGAAGTACTTCAAGTTCTGAAATGAACTTCTTGATCCAAATCGCTTCTTTGGCCACATTAGATAATGCTATGTACTCAGCTTCCATTGTAGAATCTGCCACAGTGCTTTGTTTTGAACTTTTCCAACTCACTAAGCCCCATTTAGACAGAACACATACCCTAACTACAATTGAAAATCATTCTTGTCAGTCTGGCAACTAGCATCACTGTATCCTCTTATAGTTAGCTCATCTTCCCCTTTATAAACCAAGAATGCATCCTTAGTCCTTTTCAGGTACTTAAGGATATTCTTGACAGCCGTCCAATGTTGTTCACTTGGATCTGATTGATATCTACTACAAATGCTCAAGGCACATAAGACATTAGTCCGATTACATAATATAGCATACATGATATATCCTATTGTCGAGGCATACGAAATCATCCTTATCTTATCTCTCTCTTCTTGTGTCCTAGGACACATATTCTTTGAGAGATATACGCCATGTGACATTAGAAGAAATCCCTTTTTGGATTCTTCCATATTGAATCTTTTCAGTACTTTGCCTATATACATACTCCGACTAAGGCCAAGCAACCTAAGAGATCTATCACAATAGATGTTTACACCGAGGATGTAAGGTACTTCTCCTAAGTCATTCATGGAGAAACACTTGGATAACCAAGTCTTTACTGTTTGCAAGTTTGGTATGTCATTCCCAATGACTAGTATGTCATCGAGATATAATACTAGTAATGCCACTACGCTCCCATTAGATTTTTTGTATACACAAGGCTCGTCTTCGTTCTTGATGAATTTGAATTCCTTAACGGCTTCATCAAAACAGATGTTTCAACTCCTTGATGTTTGCTTGAGTCCACAAATGGATCTCTACAATTTGCATACCTTTTCTATTCATCCATCAAGAACGAAACCATCAGGTTGCGTCATATAGACGTCCTTTGCAAGGTTTCCGTTTAGGAAAGTAGTTTTGACATCCATCTGCCAAATCTCATAGTCATGGTATGCAACAATCGCTAACATAATTTGGTTGAACTTTAACATCGCGATTGTAGTAAATGTTTCATCATAGTCAATGTATGCTTTTGTTTGAAACCTGTAGCAATCAGCCGTGCTTTATAGGTCTGCACGTTACCATCCTTGTCAGTCTTCTTCTTTAAGACCCATTTACACCCTATGGGTTTTATCCCTTCGGGTGGATCCACTGTAGGGTTTTAATTGAACAAATTGAGGAATAATAAACAAAAATTTTGTTTAACTCCCATAATCCCGAATCATAGATTGAAGTTCATAACTATTCTAAACAAATATACATACATGGGATTATGATTGTACCTTGGATTGGAGGCTCATTCTCTTTGATTGAATTGATTCGCTTTCACTCTAAATCAGGAATGCACAAACGGATCCACATGAAGACAGGGGATTTTCTCAATTGATTAATTTGCTAGATTAATCAAGGAGTATAAGAATTTAGAGCTGAATTTTTGAAACAAAAATTCACACTCAAAAGGGGGCTCACGTTTTTGTGAGAGAGAGAAAGGGTGGCTAGGGTTTTTTCTTTTAAGTGAATGAATGTGTTATGTTTTAAAATTTTAAGTTGACTTATATAGAGCAACTTAAATAAAACCCTAATCCTAATAGGAATAACAATCTACTTATTCCTTTAGAATAATATAACCCCACGACCAAACAAGGCAATTTAGATATTTTATTTAATATTATTATTTTCTTAAAATTAATATATATTAAATATATTAATATTAAATAATAATATTACATTTTAAATATACACATATATTTAAGTATATCATCTCACTAATTTAATTTCTACATGAAATTAAATTTAGGCAACAACCACAATAGATTTAATCACACCGTGGGATTACCAAAATACCCTTTCATCTCAAAAGATGAAAACTACTCTTCTTGCTTATTTAATTCTTATTTTGTCTTCTATTTGTGTAACCTACAGGTTCCTCATCATATCTGTAGTAAATAGTATCGCGATTAACATTCAATTAATTATCCCATTAATCACAGACCAAGATTGGCCTTTAACAAGACATCATAGCCACCCGATAGATTCGAATTCAGCAATACAATTTCCTACCAATAGTATTGTTACCATGCAATCTAATCATTTTATCAACTATTACCTAATCAAGGTTTGAAGTATAGAAATAATGTCAACTTCAAATGTGTTACCTTGATATGTTCGTATTCGGTAATCAAACTAACGACTTAGAATTGGAATTGATCGCCTACTTGGTGCTCTGGTGATCTCAAGTTAAAGGATCACATGCACCACCATCCAATAGAAGATATATTCCATAGACATTGGGGTTACCATCTATATGGAATCCTTTGGTGGGTCTGTTCAATGAACATACCAAATGCAAGCACCCATGCGTTGCACCAAGTTGTCACCAAACAACTTCAATATGTAAGGTATGTTGCTATCTTTTGATAGGGTCATTCAACGCTATTATAGCCTTACTGTATTATTTATGCCCTTACTTCAGATAATACTGGGGCTGGGAACAATTATAGAATGACCATTTTATGTGATCATATGGTTCTTACCATCAAGATTTAAAGCACTTGATAACCTCGTCATGATTCTACCATTCTACGAGCATATATCTAAATGTATATAAACTTAATGATATAGTTGAAAATCCTTTTATTGATATCAACATGTTTTTACAAAGAGTCAATTATTACAATTGGATTGATTGTAGGGCACCTATACTAACAATCTCCCACTTGCACTATAGTCAATTGATGCATTGATTTTACAACATGCAATGTGTAGCAGGTGCACTAGTCGCAACAAGTAATAGAATGATGAGTAGAGTATTGTTCCCACGAGGATTGCGTGTCAAGTACTAATTTTACTAATTTGTATCAAGTTGGAGCAAACGAAAAATGGTTGGATTTGCGGGAGACAATTAAGCTAAAATTAAAACAAAACTCACAACGTAACTTAAAATCTAACTATGAAAGCAATATCAATTCAAGAAAAATATCAATTAAGACAAAGCGGTTAGGGTTTTGACTTCACTAGGATTTATGAATTAATCTACAATTTTTGTTGCTTCTAAGTTCACATGCAAGGATTATAAATCGGACACCCTAACCTGTAAAACATACCTTCTCAGGCTATGTTTTCCTACTTATCCCTATTAAACTTCCGCACCCAACAAAATGAAGGTTAATAGTTCTAAGTCCGTTAAGCTAAGTGGAATCCTAATTTGATTTCATGGATCTTCGAACCTATCTCTAGCATTCAATCAATCAATGGTATTTACTCTAAGAGGCTAATGCATGATTCACTTCTCAGTCTCATCAAGCTCAACAATTAAATTTCAATTAGAACAAGAATAAATACATAACCCAAGCAATAGAATATGAAAGCAACATCAATTTATTGATTAGACATTAAAATCCCAATTACATCAAAACCCTAACCCAAAAGTGAGTTAGTTCATACTAAAATTAAAGCAAATCAAAATAAAAGTTGTAAACACAGAGTTCAACATGATGAAATAACGAAAAGAGAGTGAATCTTCCTTATTTGATGAACCCAAAGGCTTCCAATCTCCAATTTTTCTCCTTTTGCTCTAAACAGTGTTGAACTCCCTTAAAAAATAACTAAGTCGCTCTTAAATAGTCGACCCTTAACCCTAAGACTAATCCCATACAATTAAAACACATTGTTTTAATAAACTGTAAATTGCAGTTTTCGCCACGGCGAAGAATAAACTTCGCCGTGGCATCGAGTTGGATTTTATTTCAATATTTGACTCGAGAGTTTCGCGCCACGGCGGAGAATATACTTCACCGCGGCGAACTTTTCTGAACTATTCTGAAATTACGAATCTACCCTCCGCTTGCTTCTTTGCTTGAATCTTCACTCTTAGTGATCTCCACTAGGAACAAGCTTCATAGTGCTTCGAATTCACATTAGAACTTTCCCGATTCCTGGAATTCGCTTGATTCGGGGTCCAGAAATTCAATTCGGCTCAATGTTTGCTCTAACTGCACGTTTTGGCCTGAAATATAAAATATATGAAATTAAGTTAAAATTCAGGCACAAACTTAAGAAAAAGTATCCAAAATCTAGCCAAAAAGCATAGATAAAATAGTATAATCCTAGGATTATCATCAATCATTCATGTATTTAGCATTGGATGATGCTAAGTGTTTATCATGCTTCTGCTACGATAGAGCTTTCGTTAGTAGGTCTGCTACATTTTCTTCAGTAGCCTCGTTGAGACAAAACATGTATCCTGACTGCAATTTAAAATCATTTTTATCAGTCTGAAAACTAGCATCACTCCATCCTCTGACAGTGAGCTCTTCATCCCCTCCATAAACCAAGAATGCATCCTTAGTTCTCTTTAAGTATGTAATTCCCAAGATGTCAAAGGTATGTTCCTAACTCAAAATAGTCCTTTAGATGTTAATTTTATGTTAAAAAGCATAGAATCTAACTAAGGGCAAAATAGTCGATTCATTTGGAACGGTATGAATCAATTATCTATAAAAAGGCATTAGGGGCGAAATGGTCATTTTGCCTATGGATAAGCATTGAAAAGGTCAAAGATGAGTAGGCTTCATTGCATTTAATGGCATTAATTAAGTAACAATTATGTCTAGTGTGAAATGACCAAAATGCCCTTATATGAAGAATTAAGGACTTATGAGTTATACAATTAAAATAATTGGGCCAATAGCATAAATTTGGAAAATAAATGAAATATTTTCCTATAAATGAGATGAAATTCATTCAAGCCAAGGGAGAGAGCATTTCTTCCATTTTATCTCAAATCTTCCATGAAACAAGCTTTCTTTCTCTAAGTTTTAAAGGAGTTTTGCCTATTTTTTCAAGGAGAGCAAGATAGAAGCCTTGGATCTTCAATTTGAAGGGTTTAAGGTAAGGATTAAAAACTTTAGTTTTGATGTGATTTGAAGATTTGAAGTAGCTGTTGAGGTATAATGTTATATATGTAGGATTAAGGAGTATAAGAAGGCAAAGGAATTGTTGGAGGAATTCTTTAAAAAGGTAAGGAAGAACCTCCCATGACTATAGGGTTTATGCTAGGGTTTGTAGATTTTTATGAAACCTTAAATTAAGGCTCTAAGGCATAGAATTAGTTGATGGCAAGTGTAGTTGAACTCATTTATTCTACTTATTGCCTTGAATTCATTACACATGAAGTTATTGCTATTTATGGTTTATGAGTTGTCATGTTTGATTGAAGAAAATGAAGTGTGGATGCTGATTGTGGCAAAACTTGTAGTATTGGAGGCCACATGGTGTTGAATGGTTGCTAGTAGAAGTGTTGAGGTGTTGTTTGCATTAGCTTACAATGTTATAACAATAATGGATGATTATGGGAATGAGATTTTACACTTCCTTTAAGATGTTAAAGACTATTGAGGGGAGGTTTATTTGATCCATAAGTTGACCTATTGGTTAATTGTCAATAGGAATTGATGTGACATAGTTAATATGAAAATTCGGATTTAGTAAGCTTAGGGGTTTTGTTAAACCTGCTTTAGTTTTTTGACCATAAGTTGAGTTATAAAAATCAAAATGAGATGATTCTTGAAGCACTAGAAAGCTAAGACACGGACCTATAATTTTATTTTTATTCCAAGAGCCAATTCATTTGAGAAATGGATGGAAAATGGCCTGAAGTAAACTAGTTATTAAAGTTTAATATTTAACATGATCAATGTTTATGATTATGAATTGATTATTAATGTATTATTGTAATTATGCCATGTACTAAGGTTTACCCATTAGTTAGATGATCTTTGAAAGTTATACATGGTCATGATGTCAATGCATGAGTAACATTATGAAATGGCATGAAGATGAAATGTAATACATGTTTTAAGATGATGTATGTGAGCAAGAGGTAATGTAAATGGATTGATAATCCATAGATGAATTAAAAGTATTAAGCTCACCAAAATATGTATTTACATGCCATAAGATGTTAGAGATGCATATAGACATGATGGGAAACGCGTAAGCATATCCTCGTATACCGGTTGAGGAAAGATGAATATATGCTTTAGATGTTAAGTAATGCGTAAGCACGACTCTCGATGATATGAGCTCTAGATAAATTTGAGGCTAGATGATATGAAGTGCTTAAGACGCTAAGAAAAGTCCAATCTGCTACACATTAAATGCTTCATATGCATTTAGTTGCACTACATGAGTTATAATGTTATTTACATCGTGAGATGATTTATACTCATGTTAGATGATATTAGATGTTATATCATGACATGTAATGTGCATGTACTATCTTTACATACTTAATTGTATGTGTATGCATTGATGTTTATATAGCCATGGGATAAAATGATGAAAGACATATGAAATAGAAAGGGAAAAAAAAATAAAATAAAAGGGGAAGTATCCCTAGATGTAAAAGATAAGTGATGTGTTAACAAATATGTTTAAATAAAGGTCAAATAGCACATTTAGAATGAAACAGATCATTCCTTACTAAGCGATTAGCGCTCACCCCTTTATTGTTGATTGCTTTGCAAGTAGACCAGAAGCGAAGGATGCTAGAGATAGTGGGGCTACATGTGAGGGGAGATGATTTATTGTCATCTCGATGTTTTTATCTTGATGTAAATAATGTAAATGATAAATATTTGTGAAACACCTTTTGGAATCTTCCACCTATAAATATGTTTCGATTGTGTATTTTACGGATAAATTCTTAAATTTTGAAATTATATGTTTGGATCCTACATGACATTTTATATGCATGTTTCGGATATTATTATTATTATCCTTAAACAGGTTTGTTTTCTAAATACAACTCGTTCTCCAAACATGTGTCCCCAGGATTCTCATTGAGGGATATTTAGAGGATACCTAATTGGAGGGGGGTTTTACAACGTACTTAAGGATATTATTGACTGTTGTCCAGTGTTGATCACCTGGATTTGATTGATATCTACTAAAAATGCTCAAGGCACATGATACATCAATTTGAGTACATAACATAACGTACATGATATATCCAATAACAAGTGCATATGGGATTCTACTCATTTTTTCTCTCTCTTCATGTGTTTCAGACACATGTTCTTAGTGATATATACCATGTGACATTGGAAGAAATCATTTCTTGGATTCTTCCATGCTAAATCTCTTTAGCACCTTGTCAATATATGTACTCTGACTTAGCCTTATTAGATCTATCATGAGAGATCTTAATGCCGAGGATATAGGCTACTTCCCCTTAGTCCTTCATGGAGAAGCACTTGGATAACCAAGTCTTTACCAATTGCAAGTTCGGTATATATTCCCTACAAGAAGTATGTCATCGACATACAACACTAGGAATATTATCGCGCTCCCACTAATCTTTTTATATACACAGGGTTCGTCTTCATTTTTGATAAATCCGAATTCTTTAACGGCTTCATCAAAACGAATGTTCCAGCTCCTTGAAGCTTGTTTGAGTCCATAAATGGATCTCTGCAGCTTGCATATCTTATTCGCTTGTTCATCAAGAACGAAACCATCGGGTTGTGTCATGAATGTTAGAGTAGATGCCCTAGAGCCAATCCAATTTTGTAATGTTGACTCTTGTAATAATGTTTCTAATCAATAAAAATGATTTTTCTACATTATGTAATTCATATTTATTATATGTTGTAATGTATGTCCTTAGAATGGTAGAACCATGATGAGGGTACTGAGTATTTCACATCTTGATAGTGAGGACCCTATGATCACATATGATGGCTATTCTAGAAATGTCCATAGCTTTAGTATTATTCTGACTGAGGACATAGATAATACGGTAAGACCATCATAGTGTTGAACGACCCTATTGAAAGGTAGCGACTGATCTCACTTGTCAAGATTGTTTACTGACAACTTGGTGAAACATGTGGGTACTTGCCATAAGCGAGTTCATTGACAAACCCACTAGAGGATTCAACATAGATGGTAACCCCAGTGTCTATGGAATAAGTTTTCTAATGAATGATGGTGCATGTGATCCTTAGACTTGAGATCATTGGAGTGCCTTGTGTACCAATTGGTGTAGTTTGACACTGATGTGAATCCAACTCCAATCCATTCCCTTAACTCTTAATTGGTCCAAGAAGAAACCATGAAAGGAGGTCTTTATGGTTCTAAGGCTCATTCGGGCCAAGTTATGTCAAAGAAGAAAGATGAAGACAAGCCTAAACAAGCCCATGAAGAGTCCACACGCCCAAGTCCTCAATTTATTGATCCACATGGCCCAATTTATCCATTTGGGCAAACTTTAATCATATTGAGTTCAAATCCATCATTGGATGTAATATGATCTCTTGGGAGCCAAGTTGTCAATTTGGATGGGAAAACTCAAATGATATCCAAGCATAAGCACATGGGAGTGTTTAATGGTGAGACAAAACATGTCTAAAAGCAACTTTAGTAGGTGGCTCAAGTCTTTCTATTTGGCAAAAACAAGTTATGACATTTGTGGGCAGCTCCTTATCCCTTTCCCCTTTGGGAAAGTCACATGTTTTGCTAAATTCCAAGTTGCCTTGAATTGAAGACCTATTAGCATAGCCTTTTTATATTTCCTATGTATTGTCTAATATAGTTTCTTTGTATTTTGGCTTGTAAACAATCTTGACGGCCACTTGTATGGCCTAGATTGTATTTTGCTTAATTGTTGCCAAGTGTACGAACTAGATTGAAACTTGTTTAGGGCAACTTTTGTAAGGGCTATATAAAGGCCAAATTTTTATTGTAATGTTCAAAATTGTTTAATGAACTTGAAGACTCTTGAAAGCGTAAATACACCATACTTTATCCAAGTTTTAGCCTAACTTAGTGGTGGATCTAAATCGGTGGCTCAGCCTTTAAGTTTGAGACTCTTGGAGGGTAACATTGTCTTTAAGCCTCGAGATTGGCTATTGTGTTAACTTTTGTGATTGTTTGAAGTTTGTTTATGTATGTTTTGTGTTGTTGATTGTGCTGGCCGAATTCCATCTTTGGTGTTATT
This sequence comes from Pistacia vera, assembly GCF_008641045.1. Classification (NCBI taxonomy): domain Eukaryota; kingdom Viridiplantae; phylum Streptophyta; class Magnoliopsida; order Sapindales; family Anacardiaceae; genus Pistacia; species Pistacia vera. The sequence continues at coordinate 1,320,096 of NW_022195391.1, read as the reverse complement.
ATTGTGTTGCTGATTTGTGGAGTTATTGTGGAGTAGTATTTGATATCTGAAGTTTATGGTTGTTTGTGTGTTGTGGGCCATTGGAAATCATCTTTAACTCACTCAAACTAAATCAAAACGGATCAAACACTAGCCCAACATAGTTCTATTCAAAGCTATCAGAACGATAGTGATTGACTACATCGAGAAGTGTACCAAAACTATGGTGGATTAACATTGGATTCATCACTCCCAGGTACGGGAGAAATTATCTCACTGAGCAATTCAGTTAATGGCAACGACACTAAATCTGTGGCCTTAGTGGGATTGAGTTGTAGCTCAATCCTATCTATTTCGGTCGTTGGTCCAATAATTGAATACCGAGATGTTAAGGATATCTAAGGTTGACACTACTTCTATACCTTAGCCTTGATGAGATAATGTATGATGAAAGGATTTGATTGCATGTAACCATATCATTGATAGGTAAGTTGTTTTGCTGAATCTAAATCTATCGAGTGGCCATGATGCCTTGCTAGAGGCCAATCTTGGTCTACGTTTAATGAGATGATTGATTGGGTGTCAATCATGATACTACTCACTGGTGATATGATGAGGAGCCTTCGGGTCACACACATAGAAGACAGATTAAGGATAAATAAGTGAGAAGGTTATTTTCGTCTTTTAAGATGAAAAAGGTATTTGATAATCTCATAGGATAAATAAATTTGTTGAGGTCATTGCCTATATTTAATTTCACATGGAAATTAAAATAGGTGAGATTATATATTTATGTGTGTGTGTGTGTGTGTGTGTGTGTGTGTGTTATATTATTAATTAATATTAATATTAGTAAAGATAATATAAAATCAAATCTAAATTTGAAATTAAAATACCACGTAGGAATTACTTTGATTTGGTAATGGAATATGTCTAATCTAAATATGGAATTAGCTTATTCCAATTCCATATTAGATTAGGGTTTTTGATTGTGGACTATTTGAAAGTGCAATTAAAATCAAAACAAATAATTCACTTAAAAGAAAACCCTGGTCATGCACTCGCTCTCTCACTCTCCCAAAACCGTGGACACCATTGTTGAAGGAGAAAAATTTTTCCAAGGAAAATTCTGCACTTACATACTTGATCCATTTGGGTTTGGCTAGCACATTGAGCTCCTTAGAGATTGGCGTCCTGTCTTCATGTGGATACTAAGAGTTCACTCTTATCTTAGAGTGGACGCGAATCCAAATTCATTGAAAGAGCCTCCAAATGCTGGTATGAATTTAATAACTCCTCGATATTTATTCATATGAAAACAATGTAAATCAATATGTGGATCTTGGGCTAGGGTTTATGGATCTAAAATTTTAAATTTTGCAACATTTAAGAGATCCATAAATCTACAATGAAGACACCCTTTACAAGGCTTCCATTCAGGAAAACGATTTTGACATCCATTTACCAAATTTCATAGTTGTAATATGTAGTTATTGCAAGCATAATTCGAATGGACTTTAGCATCGAAACTGGTGAAAAAGTTTCATCATAGTCTATGCCATATTTTTGCTTAAAACCTTTAACCTTTAGCGACCAGCCGTGCTTTATAGCTTCACACATTTCTGTCCATGTCAATCTTCCTTTTGATGACCCATTTACACCCTATGGGTTTTACCCCTTCAGGTGGATCCACCAGAGTTCAAACTTGGTTCTGGTACTGGAGTCCATTTCAGATTTTATGGCGTCAAGCCATTTAATGAAATCTGGATCCGACATTGCCTTATTGTAGGTTCTGGGTCACCGTGCTTAGTTACGAGAAAACAATATCTCTCGGACTAGTGACGTATTCTCCCAGATCTACGCAATTCCTGTGATACTTGAGGTGGTTCATTTTGTTCTATAGAAGGTGGAGTAACCTCCTCATGATGTTTAATCACTTTAGGTGGCACATCTTCCCGTCCTTTACTATTGTATCTTGTGAAATCAGGACTTCATCGAATTCTACCTTCGTCCTACTATCTCATTTGAGAAGAAATTCCTTCTATAGGAAAACCCTAGTACGAGCAACAAATACCTTTTGTTGTTCTAGGTGATACATGTAGTATCCTTTAGTTACCTTAGGATACTCCGCAAAGATACATTTATCAAACTTGAGGCAAGCTTATTCGATGTCAATTTCTTGGCATAAGCTTCACAACCCCAAACTCTCAAATAAGACAATGTGGGCTTTTGTGCATTCTATAATTCATATAGTGTCTTATTTATAGATTTCGATGGAACACGATTCAGTGTGTGAGTTGCAGCTTCTAGCATAGCCCCGAAATGATGTGGGTAGATTGGTAAACTCATCATAGTCGAACCATATCAAGTAAGGTTTGATTTCTCCTTATAGATACACCATTATGCTGAGGTGTATGAGTGAGTTGAGATGCTATCCCACATCGTTTTAGGTATTCACCAAACTCTAAGCTTAAGCACTCTCCTCCTTGATCAAAAAAAAAAAAAAAAAAAAAATCTTAATATTCTTGCCTAGTTGGTTATATACTTCGCTTCTAATTTTTTTTGAACTTGTCAAACCATTCAGACTTATGTCTCATTAAATTAATAGACATAACCATATTTACTGTAATCATCAGTAAATGTGATGAAGTATGAGTACCTTCCTCTAGCTTGAACTGTTAACGGTCCCATGCACATCACTATGTATGATCTCTAATAATTTTGTAGCACTTTCACTATTTCCAGAGAAAGGTGATTTAGTCATTTTGCCTAATAGGCATGATTCACATACCTTATAAGACTATGTTAGGGCCAAAAAAAGTCCTCGGCCCAAATAGACCCAAAGACGAAGACACCTTCAACAAAGCTTGAAGCCACGGCCCAATTCCGATTAGGCTCGCAACAGAGTTTGCATATTAGGTCCGCTCAGCACACCGACCCTGTTGCTTACTACTTGAGCCCAATTAGCAAAGGCCCCGATTCATTTAGTCCTCATCATCAGCTTGTCTAGGCCTAGACCTTTGATCTAAGATCACCTATTGGACCTAGGGTTTACTTAGACTCTAAGGTTACCTACTTCTTATTTCGATACTATTCGGATTCTATCGAAAAGATCCATTACTATCCTAACTCGTCTAAGATCTATATCTTAGACTAACTAGGACTCCCTCTCCGACTAAGGTAAGGGAATCAAAAGCCTTCCTATTCACTAAACCTCAACCTCCAAAGGACTCACAGTCCTACTAGGACTCAAAGATCCTACAGTTGCTATTTAAACAGAGGCCAACCCTCTCACAGGGAAAAAATCCTTACACCTTCTAACCTCGTAGTTCTCACTCTTGAGAACCTCGTATCACAGCCGTAGTTATAGTCTCCCACTAGACTTTTGGTAACCTTCTCTTTCCCTAACCCTTACTAAGTTAGCCTCATTCAGCCTTGTTGACTTGAGCGTTGGAATGCCTATGGTAAACACCACCCCGATGTTTTCTTTTGCTTCACACTTGTTTTCTTGCATGTGTAGGTACGTCAGATTGCTGGAGGCCTCAACCTTATGGGATCAGACCCTATTTCAATAGCAGTAGATTTTTTGCATCTATAGTTTGGCGCCCACTATGGGGCCTCTGGCAATCATTCGTGTTTCAAACCTTGCTTCGCAAGGAAACTCCCTACGGCTGAAAATTCTGATAACACCAATCCTGGTCTCGGGGCCAAACTCGAAACATTAGCTGCCCTTATGCAACAGAACTCAGACAAGGTGGCAATACTAAAAGCTGAGAACGCTGCCATCCGGACCAAAAACGCCTCCATCTAGGCCGAAAACCAGTTTTTGAAAGAAAATGTGAGTCAATTTTATGACCTTGAGCTTTAGCCTTGTTAGGTAGAACCCAATCATTTCCACGTATCAGTTCCATCCATGCAGCCTCTCCACACTCCAGATCACAGGCTGACCACCTCGGATACTAGATCGCGTTAACTTTATTTAATGCTAGTGGACGATTCAGCCTAGAATCCAATTGAGTGAGGACTACCAACAGAGCCACTTTCGGTTGACCCACTCTAGGCACAAGATCAAGACATCCAAATAACAGAAAGCCTACTGCAACAAGAGCCACCTATCCTTGCCATCCCGCCTCATCTCCAATCAACCATTCCTACTCAAACACCACTTAGCTCGACTCACCCCCGCAAGTTGAGTGAGCTCCCTCACCTTCAATCCACCCCGCTCGAGTCCATCCATCCCTACGGACTGAGTGACTCCCAAATAACCCCTCTCACCATCCATGCATGCCGAAACACCTGATCAGTTACAGTGGGAACTACCCAACTGGCGTGTTGTCGTAGGCACCTAGAATTAAAACCTTCCGAACCTAACTATTGAACTGTAAATAGAGTAAGCAAGGGTCGATCCCACGAAGAGTTTCTAGCTGAATTTTCTTTGATGTGAAAAAGGCTGGGGGGTTTGTGTAAAAACATAAAACAATCTCAGCAAAAACAAAAACAATTTAATTCGAATTCAATCAAAATGACTTACTTGGTCTCTGTCAACATCCACCATCAGAATCTTGCAACTGATCATTGATGCAAAGATAATCAATTCACACATTGAATATTCACCGTTGGAACTAATTTCCTATCTCTCCTTAATTATAATTAATCAGGAAACAAGCAATCCTAATTACTCTTACTCCTAAACAACCCTAGACAAGCGCTCAAGATTTAATCTAGTGGCAACCTTAAGAATTAGAGAGATCGATGAAGCTAAACAACACAAACACAAGCAGTTGTATTTAATTTAGTTGAATGTTCTTCGTAAGGTTACTAATTCCTGACGCAGCAAATTACTAACCCTAATTGCTTCACAAGTTGGAGGGATCAAACAATTATGGATTTAATATCAAACTTAGCAGTAGATTTCAACAAATAATACACTAGTAGGCCTCCTAGTAATTAAATGCATCAATCATGAAAATATGCATAGAATAACATTCAATACTCAAACATGAATTTAACACTAAAAACAGAAAGATCTCACAGTTTATTTGATTCCGAGGTTTCCGTTTCCTTCGACCAAGTTACAAAAGTTCTAGCCGCTCATGGCCATCACAAAAACTCAAGTGAAAGAAAATTTCAGAGAAGAGATGAGAGAGAGGCGTGGTCCCCTTCAAAACCCTAACTGATCCCTTTGGTTCAAGAATTTGAATCCCCCCATCTCTTAAAAGAAATATTCTAATATCCTAAAATAACATTAATCCTAATTTAATTCTAATAATTTAAAATAAATAGAGTCCAAATAAAATAGGAAATGGTGATTCTGAGCTGTAACTTGCATGCCACTGTCCTCAAATCTCCAAAAATAAACTGCCCAATTGATTTGCTACAAGGCAGAATGCTCCAGGACGTCCATGCAAATGCGTCAACTTCAAGCCGATTACAACTTTGATGCAATGCGTATCTGATAATCTGTAAATTATACAGTTTTTATTTGATCTTTTTGTCGGATTTCAGGTACTTCTAGTGCATTTTTACCTGAATTGGTGCTTAATTCTTTACTTTTCGTGTTTCAGTTAAGATGACTTTTTGAGCAAATAAAGACAAAATTGGATAGTTTTGACTCAGAAATTAGCGGATCTCAGAGATAGAGAGTTCCAGAGCAGAACAAAGCACAATGAAGCTTGTTTCCAAGGAAGAGAGCCGAAAATCGAAGAATCGAACGAAGAACAAGCAGAGTGGCAGTTCTGTAAATTTCAGAACTTCTGAAGGAGTTTCGCCCCGGCGAAGAAGTTCTTCGCCGCGGCGAAGTAAGCCAGAGACGATGTGGATTTCTTCATTCTTCGCCGCGGCACAGTCAACTTATTCAGTTTTGTAAACGCACAGTTTTGTGTGTCGGTGTTTTGGCTGGGTTTTTGGACTATATAAAAGAAAACTTAACCTTTTGCCAAAGGATCTGGAGCTTTTTAGGTTTAGCCGTTTTACACTTTTCTTAGAAAAAGCTTGAGTTTTTCGGATTGTTAAAAGGAGAAGGTTCAGATTTTGACTAGAAGATTCATCTTTTGGGAGATTTCTTATATTTCATCTCAGTTTCATTATGTTTAACTTGTTTATTCTCTTTTTCATTTTGTAGTATTAAATTAGCTATGAACTAATCTTTATGGGTTAGGGTTTTGATTGTAGTTTGGATTTTAAATGTTTAGATTTTGATTGTGTTATTTCCATGTGAATAAGCTTTGGTTGTGTTTACTCTGAAATTAATGCTGTATGTGATGAACATGATGAGATTGAGAAATAATTCATGTTAAGCTTCTTGGGTAATCACCATTATAGTGTTGGATGTTAGAGATAGATTCAAGAATTAATGAAATCAATTTAGGATTCTTGTGCTTAATGAATTTAGAATTATTAACCTTCAAATTGTTGGGTGCGGAATGTTAATAAGATGAATAGGAAAACATAGCCCGAGAGGGTATGTTAACATATTAGTGAATCCGATTTATAACCATTGCGCATGAATGTGAAAATAGTGCAATTTTTAGGTTTAACCGTAAAAATCCAAACGAATCAAAACCCTACCCTTTTTGCTTAAATTGATATTCCGTGTTTATTCTTGCTTTCTTAATTAAGATTTAATTCTTTGTTTAAACTCATGTTGTTTTTAATTTCAATTTGCTCCCACCATCCAAGATTTTGATTGCTTCAACTTGATAATGTTGGAACTTAGTGCTTTGCTAACATCCTCGTGGGAACGATATCCTACCCATCCTTATTACTTGAGCGACTAGTGCCTGCTAGTTTTGCATGTTGTAAGAACACGCATCAAGTTTTTGGCGCTGTTGCCGGGATTGTTTTAAGTTAACATTAAGTTTTTCCTTAAGTTTAACTAGATTGAGTTTTAATTTTTTTTTAATTTCCAGTAGAGTTGTGATTTCACTTTTCTTTCACTTGTGTTCGTTCAGTTTATGCGAAGAGCAAGACGTCAACCAGTGGTTCCTGTTGACCTTGAGCTTGAGAGGACTGTAAAAGACTTAAGAGAGAGAGAAAGAAGGATAATCCTTCTGCAGAATCGAAGAAGTTGTTGTTGAAATGGCTGAACAAGAAAATAGGACACTGAGGGAACTTTCAGTTCCCACAGTGAACGGAAGTGGGTCAAGTATTACTAGACCTACAGTATAAGCAAACAACTTCGAGATCAATCGGCAATCATCCAGATGATCCAGCAGTCGGTTAGATTCAACGATGATTTGAAGGACGATCCGAATCAGCACATTGCAATTTCCTTGAAATTTGCGACACCTTCAGTCAAATGGAGTGTCGGATGATGCTATTAGGCTGCGCTTATTCCCATTCTCATTGGGAGATAAAGCAAAAGGGTGGTTAATGGCATTACCACCGGAACAATAACAACATGGAATGATCTAGCACAAAAATTCTTGACCAAGTTCTTTCCTCCAGCGAAGTCAGCGAAATTGAGAAATGATATCACATCATTTCACAAGATGATGCTGAGTCATTGTACGAGGCTTGGGAGAGATACAAGGAATTGAGGAGGAAGTGCCCACATCATGGTTTGCCAGTTTGGCTACAAGTCCAAACATTCTATAATGGTTTGATGGGTAATGTGCAAACCATGGTTGATGCGGCTTCAGGAGGGGCCTTGCAAAATAAGACACCTGAGGAGGCATATGAGTTGCTTGAGGTTTTGGCAAGCAACAATTATCAAAGACCGAATGAGAGAGTAACAACGAGGAAATCTTCGGGTCTTCATGAAGTTAATGCTTTCACACCATCTCAGCCCAACTCACTGCACTTCAAAAACAGTTGGGACTATGCAGGTAAATTCTATACAGCCTCAACTAACATGTGAATTTGGTGCAGGAAACCATGTGAGCAGCGAGTGCCAAGTTGGAAACACATTTGCACCTCATCTTCATCAACGGAGCAAGTGAACTACTTGGCAGGAATCAAAGACAACCGAACACCCGTTCTCCAACGCATCAACCCGGGTGGAGAAATCATCCGAATCGCTTGGGAAATCAGAACCAACAAGGTAACCAATGGAACCAGAGGCAAGTTCCAATAACCCGCCAGGGGTGACCAATCAACCGGAGATCAAAGAGTGTCGAAGTTGGAGGATATGTTCAGTAAATTCATGCAAGAGACTACAGGGTTCATGAATGAGACGAGGACAAACTTTAGAAACCAAGGGGCGTCCATTCGGAATCTTGAGGTACAGATGGGCCAATTGGCCGAGGACCGAATGATAGACCACAGGGTTCTCCCAAGCACACGTGACCAACCCACGTGAAACAGCAAATGCCATAATTTAGAAGTGGGACAGTTTTGGAAGAGTAGGCCACACTACCAAGAGGTGGAGCAACCCGGAAAGGAAGATTCTGAAGAGAGAATTGATGAAGAGATTAATTGTGAAGAGAATTCAGGTGCCTTGGAGAGAGAAAAAGAAGAGGATGAAAGGCAAAAGAAGAAGGAGAAATTGCCATTCCCCGAGATACCACCAGAATTAGCACATCACACCCACCCGTGCCTTTTCCTCAGAGATTGAAGAAGAAGAATCAGGATAAGCAATTTTCAAAGTTCATTGAATTTTCAAAAAATTGCATATTAACATTCCTTTTGCAGATGCATTGCAGCAAATGCCAAGTTATGCGAAGTTCTTGAAGAATCCTTTCGAACAAAAGGAAATTAGAAGATGAGGAAACGATGATGCTTACGGAAGAGTGCAGCGCAATCCTCCAGAAGAAATTACCCCCGAAGCTCAAAGATCCGGGAGTTTTACTATTCCTTGTGTTTATGGGATATTACTTTTGATCGTGTGCTATGTGATCAGGAGCTAGTATAAATTTGATGCCCTTTTCTGTTTTCAGGAGTTAGGGATTGGTGAAGTGAAGCCAACGACAATGTCATTGCAACTAGTGGATCGGTCGATAAAGCACCCGAGGGGATAGTAGAAGATGTATTAGTGAAGGTGGGAAATAATTTTTCCAGCGGACTTTGTGGTGTTGGACATGGAAGAGGATAAGGAGATTCCTCTCATTTTGGGCCGCCCATTCTTGCCACGGGGAGAGCACTGATAGATGTGCAGGAAGAAAGTTGCTGTTAAGGGTTAAAGTGAAACAGTAACTTTCAATGTGTTTGACGCAATGAAGTTTCCGTCGGAAGCAGATTCTGTTTTAGTGTGGATGTGGTGGATGAACTTGTTGTGGAGTCCATGGAAGAAAACATCCAGAATTCCTCTAGAAGCATGTATAGCCAAATCGAAAACAGTAGAGGTAAGAATCAGCGGAACGATTGTGCTAGATGTTAGAAGCACTTCAACCGATTGAGGAGAGTTAAGATGTAGAATTTAGGAGTTTTTATTTGACAAAGAGAAGGCAAAGGAAAATAATAAAGAAGCTCCAAGGCTTGAACTGAAACCTTTACCACCTCACCTCAAATATGCTATCTTGAGACTCTAAATTTTTCCGGTGTTTATTATGAAGATTTGAATGCCTTAGAGGAAGAGAGGTTGATTAGAGTGTTGAGGGAACATAGACTAGCAATTGGATGGACCTTACGGACATCAGAGGTATCTCACCCTCATTTTGCATGCATAAGATTCTCATGGAGGTGACATTAGTCTAGGGTACAACCACAATGGAGATTGATCCTTCAATGAAGGAAGTGGTGAGAAAGGAGGTGGTGAAACTCTTAGATGCGGGATATCTATCCATTTCGATAGTCCATGGGTGAGCCCGGTACAAGTCGTTCCAAAGAAATGAGGGTCACGTGTGAAGAATGAAAGTAATAGTTGATTCCAACAGGACGGTAATGGGTTGGAGAGTGTGCATTGATTACTGTAAATTAAACGAGGCGACAAGGAAGGATCATTTTCCATTGCCCTTCATCGATCAGATGTTGGAGAAGTTGGCAGGACATGCATATTATTGTTTCCTGGATGGCTATCAGGATATAACAAATTTCCATCGCTCCAGAGGATCAAGAACACCTTCACTTGCCCTACGGCACCTTTGCTTACCGGAAGTGCCATTTGGGTTATGCAATGCACCAGCAACATTCCAAAGATGCATGAGTCAATCTTTGGAGACATGGTGGAACGGTTTATAGAATTCTTCATGGATGACTTCTCATTTTTGGATCATCATTTGTAATTGTCTAACAAATCTGTCTCTTGTTTTGCAGCGATGTAAGGAAACAAATTTGGTGCTGAATTGGGAGAAATGTCACTTCATGGTCCAAGGGAATAGTGCTCGGGCTAGGATTTCCAAGGATGGGATTGAAGTTGATCGGGCAAAGACAGAAGTGATTGAGAGCTCCACCCGCCATCAATTTCAAAGCAGTCCAAGTTTCTTGGGGCATGCGGGGTTTTACAACGCTTCATAAAGGATTTTTCTAAGATCTCTAAACCCCTTTGCAATCTATTGAATAAAGATGTTGTTTTTGATTTTAATGATGATTGCAGGCATCTTTCTACCTCTGAAAAAATTACTATATCTGCACCTATTATTGCAGTTCCCGATTGGATTGCCCTTTGACTGATGTGTGATGCTAGTACTTTGCTTTAGGGGTAGTATTAGGTCAGAGAAAAATAAAGTGTTGCATGTAATTCAGTATGCTAGCAAGACACTTGTTGATGCACAACTGAATTACACCACCACGGAAAAAGAATTATTAGCTATGGTTTTTGCTTTGACAGTTTCGTTCTTACTTATTAGGTGCGAAAGTGATCATTTACACGGACCATTCAGCACTCGAACACCTACTAGTGAAGCAAGAAGCAAAACCTCGGTTGATAAGATGGATTCTACTACTTCAAGAGTTTGAGTTTGAGTTGGAATTCGAGACAAAAGGGGTCGGAAAATGTGGTAGCTGATCATTTGTCGAGAATTGAGAGACCAACAAAGGAAAAGAGGTGGAAATGCCAATTTCAGAAACTTCTGGATGAGAAGCTGATGAGAGTGGACAAGAAGCACGTGTTATGCGGACTTTGCAAATTATCTATCATCAAGGGTGCTCCCAAGTGTTAGACATTTCAACAGAAGAGGAAATTTTTTTCAGATTTGAATACTACTTTTGGGAAGAGCCATTCCTGTACAGACACTGTACTGATCAATGATACGGATGTGTCCCAGAGGAAGAAATGGAGAGCATTCTAAGCATTGTCATGAGAAGGAAGTAGTGTCCATTTTGGGGAGCTAGAACAGCAGCGAAGGTGCTACAATCTGGATTTTATTGGCCAACCCTCTTAGGATTCCTTCCGATGATTCAGGAGTGTGATCAATGTCCGGATGGGAAATATATCAAAAAGAGATGAATGCCGTTGAACAACATCCTGGTGGTAGAAATTTTTGACGTTTGGGGATTGATTTCATGGGTCCTTTCCTAAGTTCTTTGGGAATGCGTATATCTTTGGTAGCGTTGGATTATGTGTCGAAATGGGTTGAGGCAGTTGCACTGCCAACTAATGATGCTGAGGTGGGTGATTATTTTTGTGAGGAAGAATATTTTCTCAAGGTTTGGGGTACCACGAGCAATTTTAGTATGGAGGACGCATTTCTGCAATAGGCAATGGTGCTTGCGAGAAGTATGTGAGTTACACATAGAGTGGCAACACCCTACCATCCACAAACGAGCGGGCAAGTGGAACTGTCGAATAGAGAACTGAAGGGGATTTTAGAAAAAACAGTTAATGCCTCGAGGAAGGATTGGTCACGGAAGTTGGACGATGCTTTATGGGCTTATCGCACTGCCTTCAAAACACCAATTGGTATGTCTCCGTTCAGATTGGTCTATGGGAAAGCGTGCCACTTGCCGGTAGAACTTGAACATAAGGCATACTGGGCCGTCAAGCAGTTGAACATGGACTTGAAAGCCGCGGGAGAGGAGAGAATGCTGACTTTGAACGAGCTTGATGAGTTCGTCTCGAAGGATATGAAAATGCCCGGAATTATAAAGAAAAGACAAAAAGGTGGCACGACAAGCATATCCGGGTCAAGGCTTTTGAAGTTGGACAGAAAGTATTGTTGTTCAACTCTAGACTTAGGCTTTTCCTCGAAAAACTTAAGTCTAGATGGTCCGGACCATGCACTATAACGAGGATACATGCATCCGGAGCAATGGAAGTCACACATGAGGAAAAGGGCACTTTCACGGTTAATGGACAGAGGTTGAAGCCATACATTGAGGGGGTGATGAGTTGCAAGTTCATCCCGATTCGGCTGGACATTCCAATCTAATTGATGGAAAGAGTCAAGCTTCCGACTATAAACAAGCGCTTCTTGGGAGGCAACCCAAGTGTTTTTAACTTTTTGATTTTAATTTTTGTTGTTCAAATTTTTCTTATTTCATTATGAGTTTGTATAAAAATTGATGTTTTTATTGTTTTTGGGTGTTTCAGGTGAAGTTTTGAGCCAAAGGAAGGTAAAAAAATTTTTTCCAGATTTCGCCGGGGCGAAGAAAGTTTCTTCGCCTCGGCGAAGAGACATGAAGAAAACTAGGTTTGCTACTGGAGGATTTCGCCACAGCGAAGTAATTGTTGTCACCGCGGCGAAGAAAAGGAAATAAGTTCTGAAAAATTGGCTAAGGCATTTCGCCGCGGCGAAGAAACTTTCTTCGCCGAGGCGAAGTTAGCCTTGAACTCTCGGGAAGTTTTCGCCCCGGCGAAGAATTTTTCTTCGCCGCGGTGAAACCTGGGAATTTTTAGGGTTCATGAACGATGAACTTCGCCGGGGTGAAGATCCTTCTTCGCCGCGGCGAAACCTGGAAAATTTGATTAAGGTTTATACATGATGAACTTCGCCGCGGCGAAGAAACTTCTTCGCCGCGACGACGAGCTTTTTTTATAAATACCAACTTTTCTTCTTCTCATTTTCAGGCCGCCTTGCATTTTGAGTTAAGAGAAAAATTTTCAACTTTCAATCTTTCACTTCTATTTTGCTTTTCCCAACCAAAACAATCACTCTACAACATTTCTAAACGCCAAAAAAACCCGTATCAACAACAATTTTCACGAAAATTCCACAAAAAATTTTGGATCGAAAATTTGGGGCTTTCTTGTTTGAGTTGTTTCCGGGTCAATTGGTGGTGCAAACTCCTTAATATCGGTAAGATCTCGAAAACCCAAAGCTTTATTTCGAAAAATTTTAAGTCTATCATCATAGATCTAAGAATTTTGTGAACTTTCATCAAAGACCCCGAACAACCCGTTCTCCAACGCATACAACCCAGGGTGGAGAAATCATCCGAATCTGGCTTGGGAAATCAGAACCAACAAGGTAACCAATGGAACCAGAGGCAAGTTCCAAATAACCCGCCAGGGGTGACCAATCAACCGGAGATCAAAGAGTGTCGAAGTTGGAGGTATGTTCAGTAAATTCATGCAGAGACTACAGGGTTTCATGAATGAGACGAGGACAAACTTTAGAAACCAAGGGGCGTCCATTCGGAATCTTGAGGTACAGATGGGCCAATTGGCCGAGAGACTGAATGATAGACCACAGGGTTCTCTACCAAGCAACACAGTGACCAACCCACGTGAACAAGCAAATGCCATAATTTTGAAAGTGGGACAGTTTTGGAAGAGGTGGCCACACTACCAAAGAGGTGGAGCAACCCGGAAAGGAAGATTCTGAAGAGAGAATTGATGAAGAGATTAATTGTGAAGAGAATTCAGGTGCCTTGGGAAAGAGAAAAGAAAGAGGATAAAGGCAAAAGAGAAGGAGAAATTGCCATTCCCCGAGATACCACCAGAATTAGCACATCACACCCCACCCGTGCCTTTTCCTCAGAGATTGAAGAAAGAATCAGGATAAGCAATTTTCAAAGTTCATTGATTTTCAAAAAATTGCATATAACATTCCTTTTGCAGATGCATTGCAGCAAATGCCAGTTATGCGAAGTTCTTGAAGGAAATCCTTTCGACCAAAAGGAAATTAGAAGATGAGGAACGAGATGTGCTTACGGAAGAGTGCAGCGCAATCCTCCAGAAGAATTACCCCCGAAGCTCAAAGATCCAGGGAGTTTTACTATTCCTTGTGTTATAGGGGATATTACTTTTGATCGTGTGCTATGTGATCTAGGAGCTAGTATAAATTTGATGCCCTTTTCTGTTTTCAGGAGATTAGGGATTGGTGAAGTGAAGCCAACGACAATGTCATTGCAACTAGTGGATCGGTCGATAAAGCACCCAGGGGATAGTAGAAGATGTATTAGTGAAGGTGGGAGATAATTTTTTCCAGCGACTTTGTGGTGTTGGACATGGAAGAGGATAAGGAGATTCCTCTCATTTTGGGCCCCCATTCTTGGCCACGGGAGAGCACTGATAGATGGTCAGGAAGGAAAGTTGCTGTTAAGGGTTAAAGATGAACAGTAACTTTCAATTTTTTGACGCAATGAAGTTTCCGTCGGAAGCAGATTCATGTTTTAGTGTGGATGTGGTGGATGAACTTGTTGTGGAGTCCATGGAAGAAAACATCCCAGAATTACCTCTAGAAGCATGTATAGCCAAATCGAAACATAGAGGTAGAAGAATCAGCAAGGAACGATTGTGCTAGAATGTTAGAAGCACTTCAACCGATTGAGGAGAGTTAAGATGTAGAATTTGAAGTTTGATTTTGACAAAGAGAAGGCAAAGGAAATAATAAAGAAGCTCCAAGGCTTGAACTAAAACCTTTACCACCTCACCTCAAATAGTCTATCTTGGAGACTCATAAATTTTTCCGGATTATTAGTGAAGATTTGAATGCCTTAGAGGAGAGAGTTTGATTAGAGTGTTGAGGGAACATAGACTAGCAATTGGATGGACCATTACGGACATCAGAGGTATCTCACCCTCATTTTGCATGCATAAGATTCTCATGGATGAACATTAAGTCTAGGGTACACCACAATGGAGATTGAATCCTTCAATGAAGGAAGTGGTGAGAAAGGAGGTGGTGAAACTCTTAGATGCGGGGATTATCTATCCGATTTTCGATAGTCCTGGGTGAGCCCGTACAAGTCGTTCCAAAGAAATGAGGGATCACTGTTGTGAAGAATGAAAGTAATGAGTTGATTCCAACAAGGACGTAATGGGTTGAGAGTGTGCATTGATTACTGTAATTAACGAGGGCGACAAGAGGATCATTTTCCATTGCCCTTCATCGATCAGATGTTGAGAAGTTGGCAGGACATGCATATTATTGTTTCCTGTGGCTATTCGGATATAACCAAATTTCCATCGCTCCAAGGATCAAGAAAACGACCTTCACTTGCCCCTACGGCACCTTTGCTTACCGAAGGATGCCATTGGGTTATGCAATGCACCAGCAACATTCCAAAGATGCATGATGTCAATCTTTGGAGACATGGTGGAACGTTTATAGAAGTCTTCATGGATGACTTCTCAGTTTTTGGATCATCATTTGATAATTGTCTAACAAATCTGTCTCTTGTTTTGGCACGTGTAAGGAAACAAATTTGGTGCTGAATTGGGAGAAATGTCACTTCATGGTCCAGAGGGAATAGTGCTCGGGCATAGGATTTCCAAGGATGGGATTGAAGTTGATCGGGCAAAGACAGAAGTGATTGAGAACTACCACCCGCCATCAAATGTCAAAGCAGTCCGAAGTTTCTTGGGGCATGCGGGTTTTACAGACGCTTCATAAAGGATTTTTTCTAAGATCTCTAAACCCCTTTGCAATCATTGAATAAAGATGTTGTTTTTGATTTTAATGATGATTGCAGGCATGCTTTCCTAACTCTGAAAAAATTACTAGTATCTGCACCTATTATTGCAGTTCCCGATTGGGGATTGCCCTTTGAACTGATGTGTGATGCTAGTGACTTTGCTTTAGGGGTAGTATTAGGTCAGAGAAAAAAAGTGTTGCATTTAATTCAGTATGCTAGCAAGACACTTGTTGATGCACAACTGAATACCACCACCACGAAAAAGAATTATTAGCTATGGGTTTGCTTTTGACAAGTTTCGTTCTTACTTATTAGGTGCGAAAGTGATCATTTTACACGACCATTCAGCACTCAACACCTACTAGTGAAGCAAGAAGCAAACCTCGGTTGATAAGATGGATTCTACTACTTCAGAGTTTGAGTTTGAGTTGGAGATTCGAGACAAGAAGGGGTCGAAAATGTGGTAGCTGATCATTGTCGAAATTGAGAGACCATCAAAGGAAAAGAGGTGGAAATGCCAATTTCAGAAACATTTCTGGATGAGAAGCTGATGAGAGTGGACGAAGCACGAGTATGCGGACTTTGCAAATTATCTATCCAAGGGTGCTCCCAAGTGGTATGACATTTCAACAGAAGAGGAAATTTTTTTTCAGATTTGAAATACTACTTTTGGGAAGAGCCATTCCTGTACAGACCACTGTACTGATCAAATGATACGAGATGTGTCCCAGAGGAAGAAATGTGAGAGCATTCTAAGGCATTGTCATGAGAAGGAAGTAGTTGCCCATTTGGGGGAGCTAGAACAGCAGCGAAGGTGCTACAATCTGGATTTTATTGGCCAACCCTCTTTAGGATTCCTTCCGATGATTCAGAGTGTGATCAATGTCAACGGTATGGGAAATATATCACAAAGAGATGAGATGCCGTTGAACAACATCCTGGTGGTAGAAATTTGACGTTTGGGGATTGATTTCATGGGTCCTTTCCTAAGTTCTTTTGGGAATGCGTATATCTTGGTAGCGGTGGATTAATGTGTCGAAATGGGTTGAGGCAGTTGCACTGCCAACTAATGATTGCTAGGGTGGTTGATTATTTTGTGAGAAGAATATTTTCTCAAGGTTTGGGGTACCACGAGCAATTATTAGTGATGGAGGATCGCATTTCTGCAATAGGCAAATGGATGCATAAGTGGGTCAAGTATTACTAGACCTACAGTATAAGCAAACAACTTCGAGATCAAGTCGGCAATCATCCAGATGATCCAGCAGTCGGTTAGATTCAACGATGATTTGAAGGACGATCCGAATCAGCACATTGCAAATTTCCTTGAAATTTGCGACACCTTCAAGTCAAATGGAGTGTCGGATGATGCTATTAGGCTGCGCTTATTCCCATTCTCATTGGGAGATAAAGCAAATGGGTGGTTAATGGCATTACCACCGGGAACAATAACAACATGGAATGATCTAGCACAAAAATTCTTGACCAAGTTCTTTCCTCCAGCGAAGTCAGCGAAATTGAGAAATGATATCACATCATTTCTACAAGATGATGCTGAGTCATTGTACGAGGCTTGGGAGAGATACAAGGAATTGATGAGGAAGTGCCCACATCATGGTTTGCCAGTTTGGCTACAAGTCCAAACATTCTATAATGGTTTGATGGGTAATGTGCAAACCATGGTTGATGCTGCTTCAGGAGGGGCCTTGCAAAATAAGACACCTGAGGAGGCATATGAGTTGCTTGAGGTTTTGGCAAGCAACAATTATCAAAGACCGAATGAGAGAGTAACAACGAGGAAATCTTCGGGTCTTCATGAAGTTTATGCTTTCACAGCCATCTCAGCCCAACTCACTGCACTTCAAAAACAGTTGGGAACTATGCAGGTAAATTCTATACAAGCCTCAACTAACATGTGAATTTTGTGCAGGAAACCATGTGAGCAGCGAGTGCCAAGTTGGAAACACATTTGCACCGTCATCTTCATCAACGGAGCAAGTGAACTACTTGGCAGGAAATCANTATAACCACAACCACAAACAAATTTATAAATTGCCCTTATGCTATTTTTTGTAAAATACATCCCCACAAGTACAAGTCCACAACCACAACCACAGTCCACAAACAAATTAACAAACTACTTTGCAATTTCAATTTTCATGTAAACAAATGTCCCACAAGTCCACAACACAACCACAAAAAAATTCAGTAAAGCAATTTAAACAAACAATGAAACAAACTACCCTATAGGCTACAACAAACTGCTCTTCAGTCTTCACAGACAACTCTTCACAGACAGTACACAAACGGTTCTTGTATGGGTTTCATAGGAATCACAGCAACACCACGACCACAACAGGACCCTGATACATTGTTTCACCAGAAAAAGCTCCCTGTGACAGACAAACAATTCACGAAAATGATTCAATCATGACAAACAGCTTAAAAAATCAAAAGGGAAGCATGCAACTTGCAAACATTCGAACAAATCATATATAAAACAATTGGAAAACTATATTGTGCATTAGTTGATAAAAAACACATAATCTAGTTAACCTACCAATACTTGATTCAAAACCCAGCAACACAACACATAATATTACTTGTGGAATACTTGATTACTTGTTACCTACCAATACTTGATTACTTGTGGAATCAACGGTTGACGACGTTGTAGATCTATTTCACAACGAAACAAGAAAATGACAGGAATCGCGGCCAAGCATCGGCGAGACTTCAATGGGTCTGATGGGGATAGCTCTGCAACACAAATTCGATGAAGAAGACACTGTTGACAGTGAAGAGTTTACGGCGACTGGGAGGTGTGCTGGTGTTGCTAACAAACCGTGTTGGGGATCAATGAAATTTACGGCAAATAAGAAAGTTTCGTGGTTTTAGGGATTAAAAAATCAGGGGTATTTTGTCATTTTTTAAAACTTTTGTTGTTAAATTTTCCTTTTAATCCCCTATACTTCAGAAAACCCCAAAAAACCTCCCGTTTTTTCAAGCTAGGCTTAGCTCGCGAGCCTAACGAGCCGAGCATGGCTCGAATTCGGCTTGTTTTGTCTCATGAACCGAGTCGAGCTAGCTCGTTATCTAACGAGCCGAGTCGTTAATGAGCTAGACTCAAGCCGAGTTGAGCCGGCTCGCGAGCGGCTCAGCCCGTTAAGCACTCCTACACAAGCATGAGATGCAAGGCCATTGCTGTTTCAGTACACAAACTCAATAGTGTTCTAGTGGTCCATCTTTATGCCTTAGGATTTTCATCTATGATAAATAGTAAAATGGATTCTCCGCTAGAATAGAATCAATAGGTACATAAAAGCAAAGAACCTAACAGTTGCACTGTGAGTATTCAATGTTATTTTAGACTAAGAATAGACTACCAACCCATAATAGTTTTCATCATCTTGTTGGATCCTATACCATTGGTCATTTGTCACATAAAAAGGAACTTGATCGCCATCTAACTGACTACAATTTCTATAAATCTTGGGTTAAGATATTGAGGCTATCCTCATCACAAATTGGATGAAATAAGTGTTCCATAGGAAACATATTAGAACTTTACACTCTTTGAATAAAATGGGTATAAACTTGACATATTTGGAAGAAAATTTACAAGAAGGGTACTGATATATATTTTTTGTCCTCAAACAGGTATCGTTTGTTATAATTGTGTTTACAGAAACATATTAAGGCAAAACCTTATGTTTTTTATAAGAAAGAGAAGTTTGTCAATTACTGTGCTATTCTAGTTAACATGTAACCTCAGAAACAAACCTCACCTCTTAAGGATCATTTCTTTGAACTCATTATTTGACTTCAGCTTCTCATCTTCCACTTCCCCAGCTTTTGAATTTGTCGAGGGGACACCAAGTGGTCTGACGTTCCTTGGCACTGTAAATGTGTTCCTCCCCTTTAGCTGAATGTTATCACTACGTTTATTAGCAGCAGAGTGTGGTGCTCTAGACTCCCTAAAAGTTTAATTACTACTTTGTGCTGCCATTTAACCCAAAGGAGTATGAAAATAAAATGTAGAAGTGGGAAACACAAACATGCAAACTTCTATAGACTGCATTGTAGACAAACAAACACACACAAGTAATAACAAAAATAAAACATAATTCCACTTAGCCTACCATGTTCTTTAGAGGCCCCATGACTAGTAGAATCCTTTCTCTTTTGCTTCAGATTTGATCTTGCAATGCTTATCTTCTTCCCAAGAAACACTTGTTTGTTCCTTCCTACAGTTGCAGCAAGGTGTGCATCATCGGCAAAATCCACTTATGCTAGGCCCTTCAAAAATCAACTAGAGGATATTATAAATTAGTATGCAACAGTTCCAGACATAGGGCAAGCTGGAATATGGGTAAATCTGTATGGGACTATGGTTGAGTCTCTTAAGCATATCACTTGCTATCAAAATAAAAAAAATTATGCTCTTAGACAGTTGGACTCTTTACACTTAGAAAAATCAGCAATTTTACCATAATTATGGAATTCAACCATTTTGCAGGTTTATTTGAGACTGCATAATCGTCTCTGGAAAGGACATTCATCTTAAAACCAAAAGCATAAGAACTAAATGATTTATTGACTGCATGAAAGGAAGAAATCAATTGAAGTTTCAGTGAGCACCCTTGAGAAATTGATCAAAGAGAATATACTACATTTAGCAGTTTCAATCTGCCTGAAGCATCAACCATGCTGATCTCCCGGTCTCATTAAAATTAGTTTCTTAGGGCTAATTTCTATGGTACAGTCCACATTATGCATACACATGTTGAAGTTTAAAGGTCAGGCAATGTTAAATAAGGATTTGACTGTAAGACTGATGTGCACATGGAAGGTCCAGTGGATAGCTTCCCCTTTTTCATTTGAAGCATAAAGCACAAAGAACATTGACAAATAATGAATGAGAGAAAGAGAGTCATACCCTTGACTTTCTGGTGAACTTGTCCTATAGAATTCGAATAGATTCAACCCCACCAACATCGCTAAAGAATTTTTTCAGATCTTCAAAAGTCGCCTGAAAAAAATTTAAAACCATCAAAATTGTCTCTCAATATTTGGCTATCTAGCATTAAAAAGGAATAAAAAGCAATCTCTCTCTGAAGTGCGAGAGAATCTTTACTTGCCCTAAAGTTAAGGTTTGATACAAATGCAATACATTTGTCAGTGTATCCTTTGGCTCTTCCAATGGCTGAGTCTTTGATGTGCTGGTCATTTGGATGCTCTTCAAACTTGGGTTTTGCTTCTACTTCGTTTTCTTTAGCTAAGTTATGTGCTCGTATCTTTTCTTTCCCATGCATTTTGTTTGGGTTTTGGGAGTATTTTTCTGCTGCTTAGCTGGAGACTGTTTGTCATTCATGTTCGAATCTGTTTTTCTCTTTCCATTAACACTTTTCTTATGTGACTTCTCTTTCTGATCTATTAGTTCAGGAACAGATTTGGCTTCCTGTTGTAACCTAAATAATTGCAACTCTTCCAAGCGGGGTGTAACTTCAGAAAGGGAACAAAGACAAGCATCTTTACGCATTGAGTTAAAATAGCAAGGATTGCATACATTCAATAAATACTAAGCACAAGTATCATAATTAAGTGACAACTTTAACAATTTTACGTAACAACATGACTTAAAAGCTTAAATTGATAGTTAAGCATCCAACAACCATACTTAAAATTTAACACAATCTCGTGCGCTGAACACCCACAATCACAACCATAAATATAACATAAATACAAATACAAATTTATAATCTAAATAAGAGCCTATTTGATATAAATTTTAAATAGTGTTTTATTTTCGAAAACAAGGACTATAAGGAATTTTATGAAAATACGTTTTTATTAAAATAAGTTGAAATGTTTTCAAAACAATGTTTTTGCATATAATCGTAAAAGTTAAGTGTAAAATTAGAAAACAAGAAAAATATCATTTCTCGGTCTTTATATAGTTTTTAACTTCAAAAACAATTTTTGAATACCGAATATATTTTCAAATATTTAAAATATTGAGATAAAACTTTTAAATTTTTTAATTGTAACTTAGTTTTTCAAAATTATCTTTGAATCACAAACCAAACTGGCCCAAATCTCATAAGAGAGATTTAAACACAAGACTGTGTGGACCACCTTGCTACAATACTCTATTAAGTTATCACTTAAACTAAAAATTTAAACAGATAGGCAATGATCCACCAGTAGTATTTAAGCTCTGACAAAAGAGAAGCAAAGAGTTCATAATACGTACAGAGGCACATAAACACAACTCATTTACAAGCACATCATTTGAGGTCATCAAAGACAACTGCTAACGTGGCACATTTTAGTCAAACACATATTGTTACTAGATAAGGTGGACATCGCAACCAGCTAAAATATCATTAGTTAAACACTTCAATTGTTTTTTAATAAATCTATACATACTAATTCTCAATAGCAATGCAAATGCATCATACACATTAGACTGAAAAAAGAAATACGTGATTAATTGGCACTTAAAAACAAATAAATTAAAACTGCAGCAGGAATGTGTACCTTCTGTGCAGCGTGGTCAAAATCTTCAAGTGTCCCGTATTCCCCCTCAAAACGCAACCAGTTGTGGCATATGTCCTGAATAACTCTGTTTTTTAGGAAAAGAATATATCAACAAATCCAAAAGGCAGTACATAACAATTGAAGAAAGTCACCCTGGAGTTGTGGACCCAAAACAATATTTTCAATATCATAAAATCAAGAAGCAAGAATTGTCAGTAACTTTAGATGATGTACTGAGATCATTGATGAGATCATATAATATGAATGGGAGCGGGAGCAGGAGCAGGAGCGGGAGCAAAGAGTTGGGAAACAATCCGATTAAATATAGTACGGCCAATCAAGATAAGATGAAAATAACAAGGTTAACTTTATCAAACAAAACCCTAAATTGATCATAGAAAAGAGAGAACTTAGATGACTTTATGATAGGTCATATAAATTATTTACATCAGTAAGTTTTATTTAACCTATAGCATATTTTGACATGAAACTTAGAAAGTAAAGCTTGCATTAAGAAACTTTTCTTCAAACATATTGGAAAAAATAAGCCAAGTGGAAAAAGATATCAGCCTATTGTGTTTCAAAAACTACTCTACTACCTATGGTTTAAATGTGGTTGCTTCATATAGGCCACAATTTCATCAGAGTATCAGTAACTCTAAGGTTTGAAGTTAAAAAAATAAATGTCATGGATTTTCAGCTAGCATGAGCCCCAAAGATACTGTCATATATCATTTACGTATGATTTGGAAAATTATTCAAAATGACATATTAAACCATTGTGATTATGGTGCCTGAGTAACAGGTTGACCTATTGCAAGGCTACTCTCTAAAAAAATTCTCAGCTGTAGAGTGTGATTCTATGTTAAGAGTTCAAAAGATCTCCATAAATTGCCCTCCTTGATGAACAACATTTTAACAACCTTGACTTAAGTCATTTGTCTGGTTTCAACTTCCATCAGCAACAAAAAAAGAATCAAGAAAGAAATGTTTTCATTGTAGATGAAAAATATCAATTGATTAATAAAGATGCATCGTATACTACTAAAAGAAACAATTTTCCAAAAAAAAAAATGAGGAGGAAAAAATGAGTTTAAAAACTTTCAAATTCAAATCATGTCCATAAATCAATCTAGAATAATTGAAAGCAAGTAATGTAAAAGAATTATACCTCTGAACCTGTCCCACTAAATCTTTTACTGTAGCATCTCCTGTAGATGGACCTAGCTTCATTTAAATGTCCCAATTTAATTTCCATAGCTATATAACCTTGTCAGGATTCCAACACTGACCCGCTGCATAGACAAAAAGCAAGTTATAGGAAAAAATACAAAGATGAATCATAAATCAATCATATTGAACTATACAGGATAAGAAAGAGAAAGAGATGAATGGGCCAAACCAGATCTTAACCAGGCTCTCCCAAAAGCCCCAGGCTGGAGCTTGATCTTTTCCTAAATTTAGCTCCAAATGAGCCCAATAAGCATACAAATGCAACAAACCATCTGTATTCTTCATCTATTGGGATAAGTAATCAAACACCTACTGAAAGGAAGAAACTTCACAGTTAAGTATTCAAGTATATATAATACATCCAATCATACAAGGCCTGCAATTTCAATGGTACACTAAAGAGACATCAGGCTAATTGTTTATAAACACAAATATTGAAAGCAATCATTATACAACAACAATGTACCAGTTGAATATGACATGCAAATTTTATAAATTCACAGATCCATAAAGATATCTTCCGTGCATGCAACTCCAATGCTGAATGAGAAATTTTTTGAGCAAAGGACATTATTCCATGACAAAACAATTAACAAATGTAACAATCTAGCAATAAGCAAAAGCCATCTTGGAGTATCGAGAGTTATGCACTGTAATGATAATCCGTAAATTATACAGTTTTTATTAGACCTTTTTATCGGATTTCAGGTACTTTCTAGTGCATTTTGACTTGAATTGTTGCTTAATTCTTTACTTTTCATATTTCAGGTTAAAATGGACATTTTGAGCAAATAAGGACAAAATTGGATAGTTTTGACTCAGAAATTAGCGGATCTCAGAAGATAGGAGAGTTCCGGAGCAGGATAAAGCACAATGAAGCTTGTTCCCAAGGAAGAGCACCGAGAATTGAAGAATCGAACGAAGAAGCAAGCAGAGTGGCAGTTCTGTAATTTCAAAACTTTTCAAGAAGCTTCACCCCGGCGAAGGAATTTTCTTTACCGCGGCGAAGTAAGCCAGCGACGAATGTGCCTGCTTCATTCTTCGCCACGGCGACAGTCACATTATTCAGTTTTGTTAAACGCACAGTTTTGTGTTGTGCGTGTTTTGGCTGGGTTATTTGGACTAAGTATAAAAGAAAAAAAATCTTAGCCTTTTTCCCAGGGGTCTTCATCTTTTTAGGGTTAGCTACTTTTACATTTTTCTTAGTAAAACTTTGAGCTTGTTGGTTTGTTAAAGGGAGAAGATTCAGATTTTGACTAAAGGATTCATCTTTTGGGGAGATTTCTTATCTTTCATCTCAGTTTCATTATGCTGAACTTGTTTATTTCCGTTTTTCGTTTTATATTATTGATTTAGCTATGAACTAATCTATTTTGGGTTAAGGTTTTGATGGTAGTTTGGATTTTAAATGGGTTAAGTGTCTGATTGTGTTATTTTCATATGAATATGCTTTGGTTGTGTGTTGCTCCGATTTTTAATGCTGTATGTGATGAACATGGTGAGATTGAGAAATGAATCATGTTGGGCTTCTTGGGTAATCACCATTATAGTATTGGATGCTAGAGATAGATTCAAGAATTAATGAAATCATTTTAGGATTCTTTTGGTTAATGAGTTTGGAATTATTAATCTTCAAATTGTTGGGTGCGGAAGGTTAATAAGGATGAATAGGAAAACATAGCCCGAGAGGGTATGTTTAACATATTAGTGAGTTCGATTTACAACTATTGCGCATGAATGTGAATGTAGTGTAATTTTTAGGTTTAACCCATAAAAATCCAAACGAAGTCAAAACCCTAACCATTTTGCTTGAATTGATATTCCGTGTTTTCATATTGCTTTCTTAATTAAGTTTTAAATCTTTGTTTAAAATTCATTGTTGTTTTTAATTAAAATTTGCTCCCACCAATCCAAAGAATTCGATTGCTTCAACTTGATAACATTAGGAAACTTAGTGCTTTGCTAACAATCCTCGTGGGAACGATATCCTACTCATCATTTTATTACTTGAGCGACTAATATACTTGCTACATTTTTGCATGTTGTAAGAAACACGCATCAAGTTTTTGGCACCGTTGCCAGGGACTGTTTTAAGTTAACATTGAGTTTTTCCTTAAGTTTAACTAGATTGAAGTTTTAATTTTTGTTTTTAATTTTCATTAGAGTTGTGATCTCATTTTTCTTTCATTTGTGTTCGTTCAGTTTATACGAAGAGCAAGACGTCAACCAGTGGTTCCTGTTGACCTTGAGCTTGAGAGGACCGTGAGAAGACGTAATAGAGAGAGAAGAGAAAGAGAAAATCTTATTGCAGAATCTGAAGAAGTTGTTGTTGAAATGGCTGAACAAGAAAACAGGACACTGAGGGAATTTTCAGTTCCCACAGTGAATGGAAGTGGGTCAAGTATTACTAGACCTACAGTACAAGCAATCAACTTCGAGATCAAGCCGGCAATCATCCAGATGATCCAGCAGTCGGTTAGATTCAACGGAGATTTGAAGGAAGATCCGAATCAGCACATTGCAAATTTCCTGGAAATTTGCAACACCTTCAAGTCAAATGGAGTGTCAGATAATGCTATTAGGCTGCGGTTATTCCCATTCTCATTGGGAGATAAAGCAAAGGGGTGGTTAATGGCATTACCACCGGGAACAATAACAATGTGGAATGATCTAGCACAGAAATTCCTGACCAAGTTCTTTCCTCCAGCTAAGTTAGCGAAATTGAGAAATGATATCACATCATTCTATAAGATGAGGCCGAGTTGTTGTACAAGGCTTGGGAGAGATACAAGGAGTTAATGAGAAAGTGTCCACACCATGGTCTGCCAGTTTGGCTTCAAGTCCAAACATTCTACAATGGGTTGATGGGTAACGTGCAAACCATGGTGGATGCAGCTTCAGGAGGGACCTTGCAAAATAAGACACCAGAGGAGGCGTATGAGTTGCTTGAGGTTTTGGCAAGCAACAACTATCAAAGACCGAATGAGAGAGTCACAACGAGGAAATCTTCGGGTCTTCATGAAGTTGATGCCTTCACAGCCATCTCAGGCCAACTCACTGCACTTCAAAAACAGTTGGGAACTATGCAGGTAAACTCTATACAAGCACCTCAACTAACATGTGAATTTTGTGCAGGAAACCATGTGAGCAGCGAGTGTCAAGTTGGGAACACATTTGCTTCGTCATCTTCATCAACGGAGCAAGTGAATTACTTGGCAGGAAATCAGAGACAACCAAACAACCCATACTCCAACACATATAATCCAGGTTAGAGAAATCATCCAAATCTGGCTTGGGTAAATCAGAACCAGCAAAATAACCAATGGAACCAGAGGCCAGTTCCAAATAACTAACCAGGGGTGACCAATCAACCGGGAGATCAAAGAGTGACGAAGTTGGAGGATTTGTTTGGTAAATTCATGCAAGAGACCACAAGGTTCATGAATGAGATGAGGACAAATTTTAGAAACCAAGGGGCGTCCATTCAGAATCTTGAGGTGTAGATGGGCCAATTGGCCGAGAAGCTTAATAACAGACCGCAGGGTTCTCTACCAAGCAATACGGTGACTAACCCACGTGAACAAGCAAATGCCATAATTTTGAGAAGTGGGACAGCTTTGGGAGAAGTAGAACAACTTACCAAAGAGGTTGAGCAACCCGAGAAGGAAGATTCTGAAGAAGAAGTTGATGAAGAGATCATTTGTGAAGAGAAATCAAGTGGTTCGGGGGAAGAGAAAAAGAAAAATGATGAAAGGCAAAAGAAGAAAGAGAAATTGCCATTCCCCGAGATACCACCAGAGTTGGCACATCACACCCCACCCGTGCCTTTTCCTCAGAGATATGGGTTACACTGGGCCCATGTTCGTGTGGAGCTCGGCTGAGTGGATGATCCAGGCAAGGGTTGTGCGAAGGTTAACCCTTAGGTGCCCACCGTCTGCTACAGGGACCGAATAGCCAGACCTTTTTTTCTTGCTTGTCTCGAGGCAGAAGTAGGTGGATTGTTCCAAACTAGTCGCCCCGGTTGGGAGATCTCCTGGACATGTGAATCAAGGAGTGTGTTGGCTTCGTTGCGGGAGCTGGCGTGCTGTAACTGGGTGGCACGGCGGTAAGAAGGGCATTAACGGGGTATCCCGTACGATGCTGTAGTATCCTAGGTGGGCGGATCTCTGCCACGTGTACGGTGTGGATCTGCTTTCGTTTTGGGGCGGAAATGAAAAGTCTCTCTATCCTTGGGCACATTGCGGGTTCCACGTGTCTGACTCTATCAGATTTTTCCTATAAAAACGAGGGGGCGGACTGTTTGTCTCCCATTTTTGCGTTTTCACTTTGTCCTTCTTTTTCTTGCGTTTTTTCCTTTTCTTTCCTCTACTTCTTTTGTTTCCAGTTTCCTTTAGCGATAGTGGTCCCTTTTTTTTGCAGTTCTAGTCATTCACAGTAATTACTATCTTTTTGCACTGATTTTTGGTTTGTTTGCTTTTTTTTCCTTTGTCTGTGTTGAGTTTTTGGGAGATTGGGTGTGATTTTGTGATAGTTTTGAGGGACTTCATCTGGGTTTGGAGTTTTGATTTTTAGAATAGTTGTGAAATACTGGATTTCTGGTGAGTTTCTAGCGATTTGCTTGATTTTTGGTATTTTTGGGTTTTTAGACAAGGTTGAGAAGACGAAAACGGTTACGCAGTATCTTGATTCGGCTCGTTCGGTCTGCCTGACCATATTGAGTGCAAGGTTGGATTAGGGTTGAAAGAAATAGCTTCAAGTGGATAGATAGGTCACCCGGTCTACCCGGTCGAGTAGTAGGTGATCGTTGTGTAGTTAAGTAGAACAGGGATCGATCCAAACCGAGCCGAGGTTGTACGGCAGCCCTGGTGGTGACCCAAGGCGAGTGAAGTCATTGAAAGCATTCGGTTTTTAAACTCAGGTTGGTTGCTTCGGGCGAACAGGACAGACCAGTTACTGTTTCTAGAGACCAGGTTGCTGGTTGTGAAGGTCGATTAGTGAAGTTGATGGTGTTGGAGGATTTTCCTGTCATAGTAAGGGTCGACCGGTGAACTTGGTTAGAAACTTAACTGGTGTTGAAAGATTTGTTCGATCCGTAATGAGGTGCGACCCGAACTAGGTTAAGAACTTACTGGTGTTAAAGATTGTCCGATCGGTTAGGCATGGCAAGCAGGATTCAAAGATTTCAAAAAGGATCAGTTCGGTTGAAGTTGCGGGTCGAGTGGTGGTCAAGTACAGATGTATAGGTGAACATGTCTAGGTCAGAATCAAGTGTTTTTTAGTGGGGCTGAGACAGATGTTGGGAATGAGTACAAACTGCTCCAGCCATGGTGGTGAGCCCGAAGGGGGCATTCTGATGGGTATATTGATCGGTGTGAATGTGGCCACCCTAAGGATGAGTGCTACAATCCGAGTGGTTCGGGCAGGCAAGGGGGTGGGAAGACTCCGAAGGAGTTAGTCTCCATCGTCATCCAGTAGTGCCCTTGAGGACGAGCCGAGACAACATGGTAGTGGGATTTTGAGTAGGGATTATCCGCCCATGCTTAAGATAACGACGTGTGACAATCCGCACAATGTACACATTCTGAATTCGGTCGAGATTAGGGTGCCACGGTCGTACGAACGGGTCAATTGGAGGCAAAAGGTTGGGTGAGTGTTTACGAGAAGTGGTTTTCACGACGGCTGAGGTTTCCCATTCCTCACCTCGTCTGGGAGGTGCTCAACCACTCATGATTACCCAGTCACAGATCATGCTGAACGTTGAGGTTGCTTATAGCGCTGGAAGACCTTGTGTGCGGAACCAGGTGATGTCTGGATTGCAAACGCTACTGTACTCGTATTTCCTAAAGGAAAACGACAAGGAGAGGGTCAATATCTGATCAACCTCAGGCATGATCGGTCTCACCTGGTGACTGACCCTTCGGTCCAGTGACAAAAACTGAAAGGATCGGTACTTCTTTGTAAGGGGTGAGACGTCTTTGGGGAGAGAGGCCAGGGCGATATTTCGAACACTTGGAGAGCCACTGGTGAGAAATCTTGTCTTTTTTTGTATTTTGATTACTAAATCTTATTGTGTTTCTCTTTGCAAATCTTGAGTTCAATCGGGCCAGGCAGAGTGGAGACGGGACATGTAGACTTAGAAGGTGCCCATTCCAAGGTACGAGGGATTAGCAGTGGTACTAGGTAAGGCCAATCTCAAGACCAGCCATCTGTGGCTAAAGTGGAAGCGATTCAACGAGGTATTCCTTTCCCTTCGTTGAAATAGACTTGGGATTGTGCTCTTACTCGCTACTGCAATCATACCACTTATGGTAAGTCCACTGAACCCACTAACTGTTAGAGAGTTTGTACTGCAGAGAGATTGATGAAGAAGCTGACCGTCCCCAGTGCGACAGTCTATATTCCGGTGTCGGAAAGAGGAAGAGGGAATTCTGAGCCAAAAGGATAAAAGAGTGGAGAATTGGTGGCGACACCGTCGAGCCGTCAGCCGCAGCCGGAGTCGTGTCATCCCAGACAACAGTCTTAGATGAAGAGACTAATATATCACCTTTAAGATTATGGCTTTCGCATCAACCTATTCTGACGCTGCTTCTATGAGCAAACTGGCTTACTCCTTCCTATTCCTAGCGGACGAGACCCGTTTGCCAGATGGGCGTGGGCGGGGCGCAGTCATAGCCGCTGATTGGAGGGTATCTCATGCTTTTCAAGTAGGGTAGGAGTTTTTACTTTATTGTGTTCATCGTGGTTTTATACGATGAAATCGTTTGTTGTGCAGGCATTCACAAGTAGTCTTCATCTGAGGAAGTCCGTCTTGGTGCAGGGAAGAGGATACAGGATGTGTCCAAGGCAAACACTAGTTTGTGCCAAAGAGGCGTGTAGCCTAGAAGGCCGAGCAGGAGCCAGCAACGTTTGAAGCCTGTCGAGGGTGAGTTGGAGAGGCGATGAGAGAGTTAGCCGAGAAGACTACAGAGGTTGAGTCCCTCAAGGAGCAGTGTCTCACGATTGCTGATGATGCCATTATTAGGCCCGGAGGGAGCTCATGCTCGAGTACAAGGCCGGGAACACTTCTCACTAGAATCTGATGAGGACATCCAGCTCATGCAGGAGATGTTGTAGGAGGGGGCTGAGCATACGAGGAGCAATTGATGAGTAGGTACTGATAATCCGTGAATTATACACTTTTCATTATACCTTTTTGTCGAATTTTAGGTACTTTCTAGTGCATTTTGACCTGATTATTCCTTAATTCGTTACTTTTCGTATTTCAGGTTAAAATGGTCATTTTGACAAATAAGACAAATTAGATATTTTTGACTCAGAATTTAGCGGATGTCAGAAGATAGGAGAGTTTCGGAGCAGGATAAAGCACGATGAAGCTTGTTTCCAAGGAAGAGCACTGAGAATCGAAGAATCAACGAAGAAGCAAGCGGAGTGGCAGTTCTATAATTTCAGAACTCAGGAAGAAGCTTCGCCAGGGACGAGCTTATCTGATTCATTCTTCGCCGCGCGACATCACTTATTCCGTTTTATTAAACGTACAATTTCGTGCTGTGCGTGTTTTGGCTCTGTATTTGGACAAGTTAAAAGAAAAACTTAGTCTTTTTGCTCTGGATCTTCGTTCTGTTTTTAGTTTTAGCCACTTTACATTTTTCTAAAACTTTGAGCAATTTGGGTTGTAAAAGGAAAAGAGATTCGATTTCCAACTAGAGGATTCATCTTTTGGGGAATTTCTAATCTTTATTCTCATTTTCATTATGTGACATGTTATTTTCCTATTTTCGTTTTGGTGTTTATTTAAGTATCGCGATATAGAATAAAATGTCTTTTATTGATTAATGAACATTATTACAAAGAGTCAATTCTACAATAATTGATTGTCTCTAGGGCATCTACTCTAACAATCATCATCATTCAACCACCACCTTTCACCACCACCACCACCCAACACCACAAACTCAGCCACAAACCCACCTAAAACTCAGTCACAATCACCATCACCAACCAGTGTCGCACCACCACTCTTATCCAATCCCCCCAGCTAGTTGCATTTGTGAAACCCAATCACGCCATAGCCCTTCTCCCTCACCAACCACCTCAAAAAGCAAAAGCAAATCCCTTGGACTTTTCTTGAACAGTTGGGGGCAGTCACAGAAAACTTCAAAAATATCAACTTCAATCGATCAATTAACCTAAAAAACACCAATAATATGCAACAAAAACAATCAAACACCCCAAGAAATCAACAAGAAATCAAAATCCGTGTTCAATCTCCCACAAAAATCCAACAACCAACAATTTTCCAAAACTCAGTTGCAACGAATGCAGTCGCAGAAATGCCCAACTTGGCGAAGCAGCTGGAAGGGCAAAGATTAGCATCGGAGTATCCCAGTAGTGGGTGGAGGTTGGTGGATTTTGGCTACTGTAAGGCCATCACGTTGTGGCCAAATTTGGCCATAGCGTGATGGCCTTAAGGTGGTCAAATCTATTCACCATGAAGCTTATTCCGAGAAGTGAGAAGAGGGAAGAAGTAGGAGGAAGAGAAGAAGAATGAAAGGAGGAAAAAAAGAGAAGAAGAGGCGGCAGTAGTTCAATGACTATTTTACCCTTTCACCGTTTCATTCAACATTTTTATGTTAATTTAAGGGTAGAATCTGGAATTTATGAAACTAGAGTGGGAACTTGGTATTTCACTTAACCTAGGGTGGGAACATGTCGTTTGCTCATGGTTATGTATCACAAAAGTTTATATCCACTTTATTTGCCTAACTTTTATTTTAATGGTAAAAGAGACAAAGATTTTTTTTTTTTTTTTTTTTTTTTAAAGATGTAGTAAAATAAAGAAATGAAAAGTTATATTTTAAGGTTGATACTAGTTAAAATTTGAAAATTTGAGGCTTGTGAGAAAAATTTTACTGTTCTAACTAGCTGAGGTTAGTTAGTAGATCTGCCAGCGTTGATGGCAAATTAATGTAGAGATTATGTTATAACTAGAACTTTATAATCTTCAACTACACCCTCCGCCACAACAATCCTCACCAAGATTGAATACAGAACAAGTATTATAGGAAAATTTCGAAGAAAGGAATTGTAGACGTAAAAATCTACATGTACTGAACGAGAGATTGATCTCGTGAGGTTGAGGCCACTAGCGATTTGTTGTACTTACACATATAGAGAAACAAACGTGTAGTGACGGCAAACACCAAGATGGTGTTTGCCGTAGGCACTCCGATGCTCAAGTCAGCAAGGCCGAAAAAGGCTGATTTAGTGAGGGTTAGGGAGTAGAGAAGTTACCAAAAGTCTAGTCGGGGATTGTGACTACGACTGTAATGGGAAGTTCTCAAGTGGAAACTCTGGGGTTTGAAGGTGTAATGTCATCCACCTTGTGAGAGGGCTGGCCTCTATTTAAAAAGCAGTTGTCTGATCTCCCAATCTTGGTAAGATTGGGAGTTCTCATAGTAATCTGTTTCCTCCAGGGATATATCCTTTGGCCCCATTATCCTGGCATGAAAGGGAGTCCAAGTATGACTCTGACACGGACCTTTGAGGAGTTGGGATGGTAATGGACTGCTTTATTAGTGTTCGAGTAGGAATATGATCTATAGGTGACCGTGGGCTCTGAATTCATTCATAGGTCCAAGAAGTGTACTGGGATTAGGAAGCCTGTGTCCAGATGGTTCGGATCGACTGTACCTCATATCAAATGGGCCTTATCCAGGGAGTTCCAACTTGGGCCGCACCAGGATTGGGCCTGGGTTTTTCCTCATTGTCAGACGCGTTATCCTATTTAGGTTGAGAACATTTTTTGGCCCTAACAGTTTGCCCCACACTCTCTGAGTTAAGGTTTGCTTAAGTCAGAGAGTAGGAATCAAACGAGGCGTATCTGATCGCCTTTCTCGGATGATCGATTGCTAGCATAAGTGATCGGTCAGATGTAGATAACGTGTTCAAAAGTCACTAGGTGTCTTTGGCCGAGTCAGATTGTGCAACCAGCTCAAGAGGGTGTAGTTGATCGGTGTGCGGGGTCGAGAGGACTGAGTTCAAATCGAAACATTTAGTGTACATGTATCTGCTCGATGTGTCCGACCGAGTGAAAAAATGGAGAAGCTACCTATCACAAGTGTCTTCGATTGGCATGCCAGGTAGAGTTAGAAAACGAGTCTACCAACTGAAGGTGCGTTCATTCGATGTGTAGGGCCAAATGAGATGACATTGACTCGACCGGCTTGCTTGACTGCATGGAGGATGCTCGGGTGATACCTCGGGGATGTCCTTACCAGGTGCCCTTGGGTCGAATGGGTTACACTGGGCCCGATGTTCGTGTGGAGGCTCGGGCTGAGTGGTATGATCCAAGGCAAGGGTTGTGCGAAGGTTAACCCTTAGGTGCCCACTCGTCTGCTACAGAGGACCGAATAGCCAAGACCTTTTTTTCCTTGCTTGTCTCGAGGCAGAAGGTAGGGTGGATTGTTCCAAACTAGTCGCCCCGGTTGGGAGGATCTCCTGGACATGTGAATCAAGGAAGTGTGTTGGCTTCGTTGCGGGAGCTGGCGTGCTGTAACGTGGTGGCACGGTCGGGTAAGAAGGGCGATTAAGCGGGTATTCCGTACGATGCTGTAGTATCCTAGGTGGCGTGGATCTCTGCCACGTGTACGGTGGTGATCTGCTCTTCGTTTTGGGGCGGGAAAATGAAAAGTCTCTCTATCCTTGGGCCAATTGCGGGTTGCCACGTGTCTGACTCTATCAGATTTTTCCTATAAAAACGAGGGGGCGGACTGTTTGTCTCCCATTTTTGCGTTTTCATCTTTGTCCTTCATTTTTCTGCGTTTTTTCCTTTTCTTTCCTACTTTCTTTGTTTCCAGTTTCCTTTAGCGATAGTGGTCCCCTTTTTGCAGATTCTAGAGTCATTCACAGTAATTACTATCTTTTTGCACTGATTTTTGGTTTGTTTTGCTTTTTTTCCTTTGTCTGTGTTGAGTTTTTGGGAGATTGGGTGTGATTTTGTGAAGTTTTGAGGGACTTCATCTGGGTTTTGGAGTTTTGATTTTTAGAATAGGTGTGAAATACTTGGATTTCTGGTGAGTTTCTAGCGATTTGCTTGATTTTTGGTATTTTTGGGTTTTTAGACAAGGTTGAGAAGACGAAAACGGGTTACGCAGTATCTTGATTCGGCTCGGTCGGTCTGCCTGACCATATTGAGTGACAAGGTTGGATTAGGGTTGAAAGGAAATAGCTTCAAGTGGGATAGATAGGTCACCCGGTCTACCCGGTCGAGTAGTAAGGTGATCGTGTGGTGAGTTAAGTAGAACAAGGGATCGATCATCCAAACCGAGCCGGAGGTTGTACGGCAGCCCTTGGTGGTGACCCAAGGCGAGTGAAGTCATTGAAAAGGCATTCGGGTTTTAAACTCAGGTTGGTTGCTTCGGGCGAACAGGACAGACCAGTTACTGTTTCTAGAGACCAGGTTGGCTGGTTGTGAAGGTCGATTAGTGAAGTTGATGGTGTTGGAGGATTTTCCTGTCAGTAGTAAGGGTCGACCGGTGAACTTGGTTAGAAACTTAACTGGTGTTGAAAGATTGTTCGATCCGTAATGAGGGTCGACCGGCGAACTAGGTTAAGAAACTTAGCTGGTGTTAAAAGATTGTCCGATCGGTTAGGCATGGCAAGCAGGATTCAAAGATTTCAAAAAGGATCAGTTCGGTTGAAGTTGCGGGTCGAGTGGTGGTCAAGTACAGAGTGTATAGGTTGAACATGTCTAGGTCAGAATCAAGTGGTTTTAGTGGGGCTGAGACAGATGTTGGGAATGAGTACAAACATGCTCCGACCATGGTGGTGATGCCCGAAGGGGGCATTCTGATGGGTATATTGATCGGTGTGAATGTGGCCACCCTAAGGATGAGTGCTACTAATCCGAGTGGTTCGGGCAGGCAAGGGGGGAGTGGGGAAGACTCCGAAGGAGTTAGTCGTCCATCGTCATCCAGTAGTGCCCTTGAGGACGAGCCGAGACAACATGGTAGTGGGATTTTGAGTAGGGATTATCCGCCCATGCTTAAAGATAACGACGTGTGACAGATCCGCACAATGTATCACATTCTGAATTCGGTCGAGATTAGGGTGCCACGGTCGTACGAACGGGTCAATTGGGAGGCAAAAGGTTGGGTGAGTGTTTACGAGAAGTGGTTTCACGACGGGCTGAGGTTTCCCATTCCTCACCTCGTCTGGGAGGTGCTCAACCACTTCATGATTACCCAGTCACAGATCATGCTGAACGGTTGGAGGTTGCTTATAGCGCTGGAAGACCTTTGTGTGCGGAACCAGGTGATGTCTGGATTGCAAACGCTACTGTACTCGTATTTCCTAAAGGAAAACGACAAGGAGAAGGGTCAATATCTGATCAACCTCAGGCATGATCGGTCTCACCTGGTGACTGACCTTCGGTCCAGTGACAAAAACTGAAAGGATCGGTACTTCTTTGTAAGGGGTGAGACGGTCTTTGGGGAGAGAGGCCAGGGCGATATTTCGAACACTTGGAGAGCCACTGGTGAGAAATCTTGTCTTTTTTTGTATTTTGATTACTAAATCTTATTGTGTTTCTTCTTTGCAAATCTTGAGTTCAATCGGGCCAGGCAGAGTGGAGACGTGGACATGTAGACTTAGAAGGTGCTAGCCATTCCCAAGGTACAGAGGGATTAGCAAGTGGTACTAGGTAAGGCCAATCTCAAGACCAGCCATCTGTGGGCTAAAGTGGAAGCGATTCAACGAGGTATTCCTTTCCCTTCGTTGAAATAGACTTGGGATGTGCTTCTTACTCGCTACTGCAATCATACCACTTATGGTAAGTCCAGGCTGAACCCACTAACTGTTAGAGAGTTTGTACTTGCAGAGAGATTGATGAAGAAGCTGACCGTCCCCAGTGCGAGCGAGTCTATAGTCCGGTGTCGGGAAAAGAGGAAGAGGGAATTCTGAGCCAAAGAGGATAAAAGAGTGGAGGATGTGGTGGCGACACCGTCGAGCCGTCAGCCAGCAGCCGGAGTCGTGTCATCCCAGACAACAGTCTTAGATGAAGAGACTAAGATTATCACCTTTAAGATTATGGCTTTCGCATCAACCTATTCTGACGCTGCTTCTATGAGCAAACTGGCTTACTCCTTCCTATTCCTAGCGGACGAGACCCGTTTGAACCAGATGGGCGTGGGCGCGGGCGCAGTCATAGCCGCTGATTGGAGGGTATCTCATGCTTTTCAAGTAGGGTAGGAGTTTTTACTTTATTGTGTTCATCGTGGTTTTATACTGATGAAATCGTTTTGTTGTGCAGGCATTCACAAGTAGTCTTCATCTGAGGAAGTCCGTCGTGGTGCAGGAGAAGAGGATACAGGATGTGTCCAAGGCAAACACTAGTTTGTGCCAAAGAGAGGCGGTAGCCTAGAAGGCCGAGCAGGAGAGCCAGCAACGTTTGAAGCCTGTCGAGGGTGAGTTGGAGAGGCTGAGGAGAGAGTTAGCCGAGAAGACTACAGAGGTTGAGTCCCTCAAGGAGCAGTGTCTCACGATTGCTGATGATGCCATTATTAGGGCCCGGAGGGAGCTCATGCTCGAGTACAAGGCCGGGAACACTTCTCACTAGAATCTGGATGAGGACATCCAGCTCATGCAGGAGATGTTGTAGGAGGGGGCTGAGCATACGGAGGAGCAGATTGATGAGTAGGTACTTGATAATCCGTGAATTATACACTTTTCATTATACCTTTTTGTCGAATTTTAGGTACTTTCTAGTGCATTTTGACCTGAATTATTCCTTAATTCGTTACTTTTCGTATTTCAGGTTAAAATGGTCATTTTGAGCAAATAAGAACAAAATTAGATATTTTTGACTCAGAATTTAGCGGATGTCAGAAGATAGGAGAGTTTCGGAGCAGGATAAAGCACGATGAAGCTTGTTTCCAAGGAAGAGCACTGAGAATCGAAGAATCAAACGAAGAAGCAAGCGGAGTGGCAGTTCTATAATTTCAGAACTCAGGAAGAAGCTTCGCCAGGGACGAGCTTATCTGATTCATTCTTCGCCGCGGCGACAGTCACTTATTCCAGTTTTATTAAACGTACAATTTCGTGCTGTGCGTGTTTTGGCTCGGTTATTTGGACGAAGTATAAAAGAAAAACTTAGTCTTTTTGCTCTGGATCTTCGTTCTGTTTTTAGGTTTAGCCACTTTTACATTTTTCTAAGAACTTTGAGCAATTTGGGTTGTAAAAGGAAGAAGATTCGATTTCCAACTAGAGGATTCATCTTTTGGGGAGATTTCTAATCTTTATTCTCATTTTCATTATGTTGAACATGTTTATTTCCTATTTTCGTTTTGGTGTTATTGAATTAATTATGAACTAATCTCTTTTGGGTTAGGGTTTTGATGGTAGTTTGGATTCTAAATGGGTTAAGGGTTTGATTGTGTTATTTTCATATGAGTATGCTTTGGTTGTGTGTTACTCTAATTTTTAATGTTGTATATGATGAACATGGTGAGATTGAGAAATGAATCATGTTAGGCTTCTTGGGTAATCACCGTTATAGTATTGGATGCTAGAGATAGATTCAAGAATTAATGAAATCATTGTAGGATTCTTTTGCTTAATGAGTTTGGAATTGTTAATCTTCAATTTGTTGGGTGCGGAAGGTTAATAAGGATGAATAGGAAAACATAGCCCGAGAGGGTATGTTTAACACCTTAGTGAGTTCGATTTACAACCATTGCGTATGAATGTGAATGTAGTGTAATTTTTAGGTTTAACCCATAAAAATCCAAATGAAGTCAAAACCTTACCCGTTTTACTTGAATTGATTATCCGTGTTTTCATATTGCTTTCTTAATTAAGTTTTAATCTTAGTTTAAAATTCATTGTTGTTTTTAATTAGAATTTGCTCCCACCAATCCAAAGAATTCGATTGCTTCAACTTGATAACATTAGGAAACTCAGTGCTTTGCTAACAATCCTCGTGGGAACGATACTCTACTCATCATTATATTACTTGTGCGATTAGTATACTTGCTACATTTTGCATGTTGTAGGAAACACGCATCAAGTTTTTGGCGCCGTTGCCGGGGATTGTTTTAAGTTAACATTGAGTTTTTCTTTAGTTAGCTAGATTGAAGTTTTTATTTTTGTTTTTAATTTTCATTAGAATTGTGATCTCACTTTTCTTCACTCTTGTTTCTTTCAGTTTATGCGAAGAGCAAGACGTCAACCAGTGGTTCCTGTTGACCTTGAGCTTGAGAGAACCGTGAGAAGACGTAACAGAGAGAGAAGAGAAAGAGAGAATCTTGCTGTAGAATCTGAAGAAGTAGTTGTTGAAATGGCTGAACAAGAAAATAGAACACTGAGGGAATTCTCAGTTCCCACAGTGAATGGTAGTGGGTCGAGTATCACTAGACCTACAGTGCAAGCAAACAATTTCGAGATCAAGCCGGCAATCATCCAGATGATCCAGCAGTCGGTTAGATTCAACGGTGATTTGAAGGAAGATCCGAATCAGCACATTGCAAATTTCCTGGAAATTTGTGACACCTTCAAGTCAAATGGAGTGTCGGATGATGCTATTAGGCTGCGGTTATTCCCATTCTCATTGGGAAATAAAGCCAAGGGGTGGTTAATGGCATTACCACCGGGAACAATAACAACGTGGAATGATCTAGCACAGAAATTCCTGACCAAGTTCTTTCCTCCAGCTAAATCAGCGAAATTGAGAAATGATATCACATCATTTCTACAAGAAGAGTCCGAGTCACTGTATGAGGCTTGGGAAAGATACAAGGAGTTAATGAGGAAGTGTCCACACCATGGTTTGCCAGTTTGGCTTCAAGTCCAAACATTTTACAATGGTTTGATGGGTAATGTGCAAACCATGGTGGATGCAGCTTCAGGAGGGGCCTTGCAGAATAAGACACCAGAGGAGGCATATGAGTTGCTTGAGGTTTTGGCAAGCAACAACTATCAAAGACCAAATGAGAGAGTTACAACAAGGAAATCTTTGGGTCTTCATGAAGTTGATGCCTTCACAGCCATCTCAGCCCAACTCACTGCACTTCAAAAACAGTTGGGAACTATGCAGGTAAACTCTATACAAGCACCTCAACTAACATGTGATTTTTGTGCAGGAAACCATGTGAGCAGCGAGTGTCAAGTTGGAAACACATTTGCTCCGTCATCTTCATCAATGGAGCAAGTGAATTACTTGGCAGGAAATCAGAGACAACCGAACAACCCATACTTCAACACATACAATCCAGGGTGGAGAAATCATCCAAATCTGGCTTGGGGAAATCAGAACCAACAAAATAACCAATGGAATCAGAGGCCAGTTCCAAATAACCAACCAGGGGTGACCAATCAACTAGGAGATCAAAGAGTGACAAAGTTGGAGGATATGTTTGGTAAATTCATGCAAGAGACCACAGGGTTCATGAATGAGACGAGGACAAATTTTAGAAACCAAGGGGCGTCCATTTGGAATCTTGAGGTACAGATGGGCCAATTGGCCGAGAAGCTTAATGATAGACCGCAGGGTTCTCTACCAAGCAATACAGTGATTAACCCACGTGAACAAGCAAATGCCATAATTTTGAGAAGTGGGACAGTTTTGGAAGAGGTAGACCACACTACCAAAGAGGTGGAGCAACCCGGAAAGGAAGATTCTGAAGAGAAAATTGATGAAGAAATCATTTGTGAAGAGAAACTAAGTGATTTGGGGGAAGAGACAAAGATAAATGAAGAAAGGCAAAAGAAGAAGGAGAAATTGCCATTCCTCGAGATACCACCAGAATTGGCACATCACACCCCACCCGTGCCTTTTCCTCAGAGATTGAAGAAAAAGAATTAGGATAAACAATTTTCAAAGTTTATTGAAATTTTAAAAAAAATTGCATATTAACATTCCTTTTGCAGATGCATTGCAGCAAATGTCAAGTTATGCGAAGTTCCTGAAGGAAATCCTTTCGAACAAAAGGAAGTTAGAAGATAAGGAAATGGTGATGCTCACGGAAGAGTGCAGTGCCATCCTCCAGAAAAAATTACCCCTGAAGCTCAAAGATCCAGGGAGTTTTATTATTCCTTGTGTTATAGGGGATATTACTTTTGATCGTGTTTTATGTGATCTAGGAGCTAGTATTAATTTGATGTCCTTTTCTGTTTTCAGGAGATTAGGAATTGGTGAAGTGAAGCCAACGACCATGTCGTTGCAACTAGCGGATAGGTCAATAAAGCACCCGAGGGGGATAGTAGAAGATGTATTAGTGAAGGTGGGGAAGATAATTTTTCCAGCAGACTTTGTGGTGTTGGACATGGAAGAGGATAAGGAAATTCCTCTCATTTGGTGCCGACCCTTTTAGCCATGGGAGGAGAGCACTATTGATGTGCAGGAAGGAAAGTTACTGTTGAGGGTTCAAGATGAAACAGTAACTTTCAATGTTTTTGATGCATGAAGTTTCCGTCTGAGCAGGATTCATGCTTTAGTGTCGATGTGGTGGATGAACTTGTTGTGGAATCCATGGAAGAAACATCCCAGAATTACCTCTAGAAGCTTTGATAGCCAAATCAAAACAGTAGAGGTGAAGAATCAGCAAGTAATGATTGTGCTAGAATGTTAGAAGCCTTCAACCGATTGAGGATAGTCAGATATAGAATTTGAGTTTGATTTTGACAAGGAGAAGGCAAAGGAAAAAAATGAAGAAGCTCCAAGGCTTGAACTGAAACTACCACCCACCTCAAATAGTCTATCTTGGAGACTCAGAAACTTTTCGGTGATTATTAGTTCAGATTTGAGTGCATTAGAGGAAGAGAGGTTGATCAGGGTGTTGAGGGAACATAGACTAGCAATTGGATGGACCATTTCGGACATTAGAGGTATCTCCATCATTTTGCATGCATAAGATTCTCATGGAGGATGACATTAAGCAGCTAGGTACAACCACAACGGAGATTGAATCCTTCAATGAAGAGGGTGGTGAGAAGGAGGTAGTATGAAACTCTTAGATGCGGGGATTATTTATCCGATCTCATACCCAGGGTGAGCCGGACAAGTGTTCCGAAGAAAGGAGGGATCACAGTAGTGAGAATGAGAGAATGAGTTGATACCACAAGGACGGTGACGGGCTGGAGAGTATGCATTGATTACCGTAAACTAATGAGGCGACAAGGAAGGATCATTTCCCATTACCCTTATTGATCAGATGTTGGAGAGGTTGGCAGGACATGCCTATTATGTTTTCTGGATGGGTATTCAGGATATAACCAAATTGCCATCGCTCTGAGGATAAGAGAAAACACCTTCACTTGCCCCTACGGCACCTTTGCTACCGAGGATGCCATTTGGGTTATGCAATGCACCAGCAACATTCCAAAGATGCATGATGTCAATCTTTGGAGACATGGTGGAACGGTTTATAGAAGTCTTCATGGATGACTTCTCAGTTTTTGTCATCATTTGATAACTTCTAACTAATCTTTCTCTTGTTTTGAGCGATGTAAGGAGAAAAACTTGGTGCTGAATTGGGAGAAATGTCACTTCATGGTCCAAGAGGGATATGTCGGGCATAGGATTTCCAGGATGGATTGAAGTTGATGAGAAAGACAGAAGTGATTGAAAGCTACCACCACCATCAAAGTCAGGCGTCAAGTTTCTTGGGCATGCGGGTTTTACAGACGCTTCATAAGGATTTTTCTAAGATTTCTAAACCCCTTTGCAATCTATTGAATAAAGAGTTTTTGATTTTAATGATGATTGCATGCATGTGATGGGAATGAAAATGTCATATTTAAACCCCTTAATGTTTGTTTTATACGTATTTGTTTCCTAATTGTACTCATTATTACTTTATTTGGTTTAGGAAGCAAATGGAGGTGGTTAATTGAAAAACGGAATTATAGGGGAATTCGGACAGTTTCGCCACTGCTTCGTATCTGGGCATAATTCTTCATCCAAGCTCCGATTGAGATGATTCAAAATGCTGTGGGAACTCTAAGAAAGAGATCTAAAACTTTAATGTTTTAAGTTTTTAGAGATACTGGCTGAATAGGTTGTAATCGAGTGAAGTTGACGCAACTGCATTGCGACGTCTGGGGCGTTCTGACTTGTATGCAAGTCAGTCTATTATTGCACGTTTGAAGACATACATGCTGCACGAAAATTACAGTGGAAACACGACTTTCCTATTTTATTAGGACTCTATTTTATTTTATTCCAATTAGAATTAAATTAGGATTAATGTTTTTTAGGATAGGAGAATATTTCTTTTAGGAGATTGAGTGGGATTGAATTCTAAAATTGGATTTTAAAAGGGAGATCAGATTAGGTTTTAGGGGACCACGCCTCTCTCTTTTCTTCTCTGGAATTCTTTTCACTTGAGTTTTTGTGATGGCCATGAGCGGTAGAACTTTTGTTACTTGGTAGAAGGAAACGAAAACCTCGTGAATCAAATAAACTGTGAGATCTTTCTGTTTTTAGTGTTAAATTCATGTTTGAGTATTGAATGTTATTCTGTGCATATTTTCATGATTGATGCTTTAATTACTAGGAGGCCTACTAGTGTTTTATTTGTTGAAATCTACTGCTAAGTTTGATATCAAATCGATTGTTGATCCCTCAACTTGTGAAGCCTTAGGGTTAGTAATTTGCTGCATCAGGAATTAGTACCTTACGAAGAACATTCAACTAAATTAAATACAACCGCTGTGTTTGTGTTGTTTAGCTTCATCGATCTCTCTAATTCTTAAGGTGCCACTAGATAAATCTTGAGCGCTTGTCTAGGGTTGTTTAGGGGTAAGATTAATTAGGATGCTTGTTTTGATAATTACAATTAAGGAGAGATAGGAAATTAGTTCCAACGGTGAATATTCAATGTGTGAATATTATCTTGCATAATGATCAGTTGTAAGACCAATGGTGGATGTTGACGGAGACCAAGTTTCATTATATTAATTGTTCGATTTGATTGTTTGTTGTGATTTTTGCTAAGATTGTTTTTCTATTTCTCAAAAAAACCCAGCCTTATTCACATCATCAAATTCGGTAGACACTTTCATGGGATCGACCCTTGCTTACCCTATTTAAAGTTCAGTAGTAGGTTAGGAAGGTTTTTAATATTGGTTGCCTACGACAGCACACCACATGCATTCTAACTCTAAAAAAATTATTAGTCTGCACCTATTATTGCAGTTCCCGTTGGGGACTGCCTTCGAATTAATGTGTGATGCTAGTGACTTTGCTTTAGGGGTAGTATTAGGACAGAGAAAAAAAAAGTGTTGCTGGTAATTCAGTATGCTAGCAAAACACTCGTTGATGCACAATTGAATTACACCACCACTGAAAAAGTTATTGGCTGTGTTGTTTTGCTTTTGACAAGTTTCGTTTTACTTATTAGGTGCGAAGGTGATCGTATACACGGACCATTCAGCACTCAGACACCTACTGGCAAAGCAAGAAGCAAAACCTCGGTGATAAGATGGATTTTACTACTTCAAGAGTTTGAGTTGAAATTCGAGACAAGAAGGGGTCGAAAAATGTGGGGAGCTGATCATGTCGAAATTGAGAGACCAATCAAGGGAAATGAGGAGGAAATGCCAATTAGAGAAACATTTCCGGATGAGAAGTGATGAGAGTGGAAGAAGCACCATGGTATGCGGATTTTGCAAACTATGTCATCAAGGGTGCTCCCAAGTGGTATGACATACAACAAAAGAGAAATTTTTCTCAGATTAAATACTACTTTTGGGAAGAGAGTCGTTCCTATACAGAACTGTCTGATCAAATGATACGGAGATGTGTCTCCGGAGGGAAGAGATGGAGAGCATTTTAAGGCATTGTCATAAAAGGAAGTGGGTGGCCATTTTGGGGG
The DNA here is from genome assembly GCF_008641045.1 of Pistacia vera. Lineage (NCBI taxonomy): Eukaryota > Viridiplantae > Streptophyta > Magnoliopsida > Sapindales > Anacardiaceae > Pistacia > Pistacia vera. The sequence goes on along the minus strand of NW_022195391.1, from coordinate 1,275,796 downwards.
AGCTAGAACAGCAGCCAAGGTGTTACAATCTGGTGTTTATGGCCAACCCCTTTAAGGATTCCTTTCGGATGATTCAAGAGTGTGACCAATGTCAACGGATGGGAAATATTTCAAAAAGGATGAGATGCCTTGAACAACATCTGGTGGTTGAAATTTTGATGTTGGGGATTGATTTCATGGGTCCCTTCCCAAGTTCTTTGGGAATACATTATCTGGTAGCGGTGGATATAGTGTCGGAAGTGGGTTGAGGCAGTTGCATTGCCAACTAATGATGCTAGGGTAGTGATTAATTTTGTGAGGAAAATATTTTCTCTAGGTTTGGGGTACCACGAGCAATCATTAGTGAGGAAGATCTCATTTTTGCAATAGGCAACTGGATGCACTGTTGAGTAAGTATGGAGTGACACATAGAGTTGCAACACTTACCATCCACAAACGAGCGGGCAAGTGGACGTGAATAGAGAAACAAGGGGATTTTGGAAAAGACAGTTAGTGCATCTAGGAAAGATTGGTTCGAAGCGGATGATGCACTGTGGCATAACGAACCGCATTTAAGACCGATTGGATGTCTCCGTTTAGGATGGTTTATGGGAAAGCGTGCCACTTGCTATAGAACTGAACATAAAGCATATGGGCCGTCAAGCAATTGAATATGGACTTGAAAGCCGCGAGGGAGAGAGAGAATGCTGACTTTGAACGAACTTGATGAGTTTCTCGAAGCCTATGAAAATGCCGGAATTATAAAGAGAAGACAAAAAGGTGGCACGGCAAGCACATCCGGACCAAGGCTTTTGAAGTTGGACAGAAGGTGTTTATTCAATTCTAGACTTAGCTTTTCCCCGAAAACTTAAGTCAGATGGTCCGGAATTCACTATTACTAGGATTTACGAATCCGGAGCAGACGTAGGAGGTTACAATGAAGAGAAAGGCATTTCACCAGTTAATGGAATAGAGATTGAAGCCATACATTGATGGGGTGATGAGTTGCAATTTCATCCAATCCGTGGACATCCAACTAAAGGATGGAGAGAGTCGAGCTTGACTTAAACAAGCGCTTTTGGGAGGACCCAAGTGTTAACTTTTTGTTTTCATTTTTGTTGTGTGATTTTGTTTCAATTCAATTCTAGTTTCTATGAATTTTTATGATTATTTTTGGGTGTTTCAGGTGACGTTTTCAAGCAAAGATAGGATCCAAATGCTCCAGCGAAGAAGGATAGGAAAAAAGAAGAGTTAGCTCCTGGACGATTTCGCCCGACGAAGGAATTTCTGCCCGCGGCGAGGGGTGGCGAAGAAAGTGATTTATTTCGTTGGTGAAAATTTGGCTAAGGCATTTGCGGAAACCTGGGAATTTTTTTAGGGTTCATGAACGAAAAGTCACCGCGGTGAAGTTTCTTCTTCACTGCAGCGAAACTGGAAATTTATTAGGGTTTTATGAACGATGAAATTTGCCACGGGCGAAGAGCTTTTTCTATAAATAATCGCTTTACTTTTCATTTTCACGCCGCCTTGCATTTTGAGTTGAGAGAAAAAATTCAAACTTCCATCTTTTGCTTCCATTTGCTTTCCACCAAATTTTTACTCACAACATCCCTAAACACCAAACAACCTTTTTAACAACAATTTTCGCGAAAATTTCACGAAAATTTTTTGATCAAAATTTGGGGCTTTCCAATCTGGGTCGTTTCCGGTTCAATTGGTGGTGCACACTCCTTCATGTGGTAAGATCTCAAAAACCCAAAGCTTTATTTTAAAAAATTTCAAGTTTCTAGCATAGATCTGAGAATTTTGTGCGATGAATTGAGAAGTATTTTGTGGATTTTGAGTTGTGATTGTGATTGAAGAGAGGGGTTTGTGTAGTACTGATTGTTAGGCGTGTGGGTGTTGAAATTTGTGAGTGTTGTGTGAAAGTGACAACAAATTGTAGTTTGGGGGTGAATTGAAAATTTTTGGAAGTGTGGGTTGTTTTTGCAGGTTGGAAGTGATTGTCTAGAATTAGGACTGAATTTTTGGGGTTAAAATTTTAGATTGGAACTTAGTTGGAAAAATGGCTCCGAAGGTTAAGCAACCGTACAAGGGAAAGAGTATTGACAACCGGTTTGTGAACGACAAAGCCCGTAAACTATATGAGGCGATAATCCAACGAAAGGATAAGGGTTTCATCCCTGAGCATGGATTGACCGCAACACAAGCTTTGGACTGGAGTAGAGGGAGACGTTGGGAAATGTTCATGCGTGCTCTTGAAGTTCTGGCTGTAGAACCGTTGGTGAGGGAGTTCTATGCCAACTTCCCAGAATGTCATGAAGATACTGTGTTTGTACGAGGGGAGGATGTGAAATTTACGGCAAGGGAAATCAATAGGTTTTATAACTTGCCCGAAATTTTCAATGATCAGTATGTGGAGTTCAAAAGATCACAATTTGATGATGATATTATCCTGCTGGTCATTGCGAAACCTGGGGCAGCGTGGGAAGTGTCTAAGAAACAAAAGAAGACACTCAAAGGAACGCAGTTGATACCAATGGCTCAGCTATGGCAGTACTTTGTCTGTGCTAAATTAATGCTGAAATCGCACTACAGCACAGTGACTCATGAGAAGGCAATGTTGCTCTACTCTATTACCACAGGGAAGAGTATGGATGTGGGAGACATCATTTTTAATAGTGTCAAGCTAGCATCCAAACAGGGGCGAGCGAGTTACTGTTTCCCGCATCTCATCACAGCTTTGTGCCTAAACGTTGGGGTCGAGGTTCAAGATGATGAGCAGCGTATTCATGCTGCTCCAATTCTAGATACAGACTATTTCAAGAAACACCTTGATCAAACGGAAGCTGCGCAACCAAGAGCAGTGGCAAAAAGGCAGAGAACAAGCCTTGCCACATCATCCAGCTCCACAGGTTCACAAAAAGAGATGATGCAAGAAATGATGGGCCTGATGAAATATATGAAGAGACGTCAGGATTGGATGGTGAAGCGGACAGAGAGGATGCATGAACTACTGACACATAGCTTCAAGGAGCTTAATGTTGACACTTCAGCATACCAATGGGTCGACTGGAACTCGGATGAATGGATGGGCTCAGAGGAAGAAGAGGAAGACGAGGAAGAAGAAGAAGAACAAGACTAAACCGGAGCACCTGTTTATGTTTTATGTTTGTTTAACTGTTTTCATTTAATTTTGTGCCCATTTGAAACTTTAAACTCAGTTTATTTTGGTTTTGTATTTTGTTTATCATGTTAGTTGTTTAGTTGTTTTTTAATTTGTAGTTGTTGAAAGGACGAGATTAGGTTGTAATATCTTCAAGTTAGTTGTGAATTTGTTCTAACATGAGGGACACCACAGTTTTATTGTTTTGACAGATTTTGGATGATGAAAAGTCCGAGAACTGGTGATCATTGTGGAGCGACAATTCATGAATTAACCAGGGAGCATTCTCGTACCTTTATTAATTTTTGTATTATTCTCTATTCCTAATTTGTGCATAAGGGAACATTGGGGACAATGTCATGTTTAGTTTGGGGGTAGGGAATAGTCTTAAAAGGAAATAAATAATCTAATCTAGAAATAAAAAAAATCTAACTTTCTATTTTACGATTGTTCCGATTTATGTATGATAAATCCTAAGATCCTACTTATAGAGTTATACACTCCTATTTTACAGATTTTGTTCCTAGTATGTATTGATTACAATCCTAATATACTATTATAGATTGAGACACTTAATCATGCAATATTCTGTAAGATTTTGCATGTTATCTACAACACTCCCCCTCAAGATGGCGCCTAGAGGTTAATCCTGCCCAGCTTGTTACAAATATAATCAATCCGAACCCATTCAAAGCTTAGTAAAAACATCTCTAGTTGCTCTCCAGTTATTCAAATATCATGTAGAATTAACATTGCTGTATTTTCTCACGAATGAACTGAAAGTCACCTTTCAATGTGCTTACTTCGTCAGCAATACGGGATTGAAGCACTATGAAGAGCGGTTGGTTATCACACTAACAAATCCAATTGCGGCAAAGAGGGCCTAAGACCAACTTCAGTCAAAAACTGATATATACATATACTCACACACAGATTGGGCCATAGCCCTAAATTCCGATTCTGCACTAGGATCGGGGACACAAAAGTGTGCTTCTTACTTCTCCATGAGACCAAAATTTCCACCAATAAAAACACAGTAGCCCGTAGTGTCTCCTATCTATCTTGGACCCCCGCCCAATCTGCATCAGAGAAAGCACTCAATATTAATTATGTCCATTGAGTTCCGTATAAAATACCAAGTCCTGGAGCTTTCAGATAACATAGAAATCTGTTCTAACGCTGCCCAATGATCAACAGTAGGAGAAGACATGAATTGACTACTACACTGAACAGAGTACGCAATATCAGGACGACCAGGTGACGTTAGATAGCTTAAACTTTTCAAACTGTCTTCTGACCTCTCAGGATCTTCAAATCGTTCACCAGCTTTGAAGTTGCGAATAGGAAACATGGCGTAACATGGTTAGAATCAATTTCCGTCTCAGTTAATAAAGTCAAGTAAAGATTTTCTTGGAGAGAGGAAGTGCTTTCTTGCTCCCGGTTACATAACCCCTAAGAAATACGTCACCACTCCTAATTTTGTATGAAAAACGAGTGTGAAGAAATGACTTAAGTAATAAATCCCTGTAGTTGTCACGCACAGTGATGATAATGTAATCAACATATAAAACAAGAAAAAATGCCAAAAAAATGCGTGTTGTAAAAACTGAGTGATCAGACTTGCTCTTTGTCATTCCGAACTTTGCAACTACCTCACTAACTTTCCAAACAAGCCGGGACTTGTTAAACCATACAAGATTTGCAAGATGACAAACTTTCCATAATCCCCCTGAGCAACAACTCCAGGTGGTTGCCTCATATAGACTTTTCTTGAAGGCACCAGGAAAAAAGGCATTTTTTATGTCAAATGATGTAATGGCCAGGAATGAGTAGATGCCACAGAGAATATAAGCGACAGAAGTCAATTTAGCCACAGGGGAACAGTGTCAGAAACCTCCACTCCCACCCCACCCCCCCCACCCCACCCCCCCACATAAGTTTGAGCAAGACTTTACTACAAGCGAGCTTTAGCCTAGCCGTGACCCATAAGGATTACTGTAACAGCAAAAAACCAATTTGCTCAATAGGCTTATTTCAATAGGTAAGTCAACAAGTTCCAAGTAAAGTAACATCTAAAGCATTCATCTCTTCTATCATCACCCCCCCCCCCCCCCCGCCTCACGCCAACCAGGATGAGATAAGGCTTCAGGGATAGTTGAAGGAAGGAGAGAGTCTAGTGATGCCACAAAAGAACAAGAGAGCTGATAGGTGATCATAAGAAACAAATGAAGAGATAGGATAAGTACATTGATGTTTACATCCGAGAGCAATGGGAAGATCAAAGATCATTCAAGGTGAGATCCAACGCCGAGAGTCTGGGTAGAACATGAAGCTGAAGTGTGTCGTGACGAGGAACAAGTTCGGGATCACTGGAGACTGGGTGTAACGCGAAGGACCGGTAAGGAGGTTTTGTTGACGAGAATAGACAATGCGAAATGCAGTTAGTGGCGGACAAGTGGTGGTGCCGAGGAGGAAACAGTAGGGGGGAGACTAGGTGTGGGAGTAGCGGGGTAGGGATGTGACAGATAGATTAGTAAGTATCGTCCTCCCCCTGACGTGTATAGGAGACGAAGTGGGGAAAAAAAGGGGTGTTTCAAGAAGTACATCGGTGACACCAGATATCTATTAAGACAGGGGGACAATAACATCGAATCCCTTCTGAAGACGAGGTAACCTAGAAAAAACACATTAAGAGATTTGGGATCAACTTGGTTACTTGGGGCGAACATCAGAACAAAACAAGTACTCCAATATCTTGGGGCAATAGGAAACAAAGGCGTAGAGCGAGAGAAACACGTAAGGAGGGGAACCATTCAGAATAGAGAAGGCATGCGGTTAATTAGAAAACAGGCCGTGGAAACGCATCGGCCCAAAACTGTTTAGGAACTGCATTGAAAAATAGGGCCCGAGAGGTTTCAAGAAGGGTGCCTATTTTCCTCTGGCTACTCTATGTTGGGACGGTGTGTCACACAAAGAGGAGGATGAAAGAATGCGATGCTGGTCAATAGATGAAAAGAATCGAAAAATATTCTTTGGCTTATCGCTTTAAGGTCTGGAGCAGAAGTATTAAAATTGAGTTTTAACTTCAGCACAAAAGGCACAAAAAGAGAAAACAACTCGAACGGTTTTTCATTAAATAAAGCCAAGTAACACGAGAGGTTGGTCATCAACAAAGGTAACAAAAATATTATCCAGGTTTAGAATACTAGAACACGGACCCCAAAACAATCTGAATGAACTAATTCAAAGGACACTAGCCCGTTTTATTGACTTTGGACTTGAAGAAAGCAGTGGGGTTTGGCAAATTGACAGACTCACAATCTCACGAAGATAATTTTTTAACGGAGGACTAGTTTCTTTAACAATGTAAAGACGGATGTATTAACCGACCCCCCCCCACTGCCCTCAAAAGGGGTCGAAATACTGGAACATGCAATGGTTCTGGGCACCTGTGTGTAAAGGATGTAAAGGCACTCCAATTCCGTCCTTTACAATAATCTGCTCGTCGTAAGATCCTGGAAAAAGCAATGATAGGGAAAAATGAGAGAAACATTTAAGAGCACGAGTGAGTTTACCAAGAAATTAAATTAAAAGCGAACTGGGTAGGCAATACAGAGGATAGGAAATTAACGGAGAGGTTAACACACCCGACCCAAAGAAAACAGAGTTGATCCATCAGCTAAAGTAACATTAGACGAGGAATTATGTGACTGATATGATGAAAAGAGACTAGGCTTACCTGTCATATGATATGTGGCACCAGAATCAATGACCCATTGGAGGATGAGGAAATAAAGCAGTATTTGGTGTACCCTGACTCGGCAAGAGCAGTGATATAAGTAGATGAGGACTCAATGATTCTTGTACTGAGAACACTTGGCAAACTCATCAGCGAAATCAGAACTTCTTTTCAGAAAGTACGTAGTGGAACATGAGCTGACTGAGGCTCTGGGCCTTATTTGCAATGTATACACGTGCGCTTGTATGACCAGGTTAATACAAATAGTAGCACACAACCCTCCTGACTCTGATTCGATTCTCACGATAATTCGAACCCCCTCCTCTAATTATTGCTCATGTTATAGAACGCCCAGTGTACATGATTCTGACTTACAAGAGCATACTTGATTGAAACAGTGGAGGCTTCTTACGAAGAACCCTAGGAAATATTGGTTTGGAGGGAGGTGGATCCAGAACAAACAAATAGCAAGCAAACGAGATTTAGCAGATTCAAAACTCAGAAGGGAGTCCAGCTAGAAAACTCCTAATCGCATTGTCTCTCGTTGAGCTGTTTGAACTTCACATCAGCACTCACGGTAAAAGAATGTAAGTTCTTCATATATCTTTTTAAAATCCATAAAATAGGCCGGAAAAGACCTATCTTTTTCTCAGCTCGAAAAAAGTTTGCATACATCAAAATACCGAGAAACATTCCCTTTCCAGAATACAAAAAATCTAAGTAGTCCATCAATTCCTTCACAATTCACAAGATTAATTAAAACAAGTACCCACGTTGATGGAGTTCGTATCTGCAAGAACAACCGGGCATCCTCTCTCAACCATGTTTGTTTTGAATAGTCTTAAGATTGAATCTTTGGTGAGAGGTCATCTTTACCAAGCCGCAAATAAAGAGACATTGTCTTACTCCAATCAAATAGGGATCAGACCCATTAAGATTATGTTCTGTATTTGTGACATACAGGAAACAATATCAATTATAGGGTACTTCTCAGCATGGTAAGAAGACGAAAATAGCCAACACAAAAAAAAACTCTTCAAAGAACGCACTCATATCAACAGAAACCAACAAAAACAATACCAATAGAAAACCGACAAAACTGTTCTGACTGCAGAGAAACTGGGAACTCTTCTGGTGACCGGACTTCAGGAATGGCGATCGGCGAAGAGGGCTTCTTCCGCGGACAGCGGTGAGAAAAAAAAGGCCACTCTCCAGGGTGACTCACAAATAAGCTCACCGTGGGCAGAAAAAAAAGAATTGAAAAAAAACAACCTAGAATTGCTTGATACCATGTTACAAACAGAGAAATGATTGTAATTTTTATATATTGTATTGACAAATTATACACAATATATGAGGAAATAACGAACTAATCTAGGAAATAAAAAAAAATCTAACTCTATTTTCCAGATTTGTTTCCTATGATGTATTGATTACAATCCTAATATCCATATAGATTTAACACTCCTTATTTTACAGATGTTCATTTTAGTTTGGTACAATCCTAATACCTATTATAGATGTATACACTAATCATGCAATATCTGAAGATTTGCATTGTTTATCTACAATGGGAAAGGTGTCCACTTGCGTAGAACTTGAACATAAGCATAATGGGCCGTCAAGCAGAAATGGACTTGAAAGCGGGAGAGGAGAGAATGCTGACTTGAAGAACTTGATGAGTTTCGTTCAGAACCTATGAAAATCCGGAATTATAAAGAGAAGACAAAAAGGTGGCACAAGCACACCGGCACGGCTTTTGAAGTTGGACAGAAGGTTTGCTATTCAATCTAGACTTAGGCTTTTCCCGAAAACTTAAGTCTAGATGGTCCAGCCATTCACTATTACGAAGATTGACATCCGGAGCAGTGGAAGTACACATGAAGAGAAAGGCACTTTCACGTTAATGGACAGAGTTGAAGCCATACATTGATGGGGTGATGAGTGCAATTCATCCCAATCGCTGGACATCCAACCTAAAGGATGGAGAGATCAAGCTTCCGACTATAAACAAGCGCTTCTTGGGAGGCAACCCAAGTGTTTTTAACTTTTTGTTTATTTTGTGTGAATTTATTAATTTCATTAGTTTGTATAAATTTGATGTTTTTGTTTTTGGGTGTTTCAGGTGAAGTCATGAGCCAAAAGAAGGTATTGAAAATGCTCAAGAAAACTGAATAGAAGAGTTAGCTCTGGAGATTTGCCCGCGAAGATTGTTGTCGCGCGGCGAAGAAAGTGATTCGATTTGTGAAAATTGGCTAAGGCATTTCGCCGCGGCGAAGAATTTTCTTCGCCGGGGAAAGGAAGTTGTATCTCGGGAGTTTCGTCCCGTGAAGATTTTCTTGCGCGGCGAAACCGGAATTTTAGGGTTCATGAAAGAAATCGCGCGGCGAGTTTCTCTTCGCCGCAGCAAACTGGAAATTTTATTAGGGTTTATGAATGATGAAACTTCCGCCCGGCGAGAGCTTTCTATAAATACTCGCTTTATTCTTTTCATTTTCACGCCGCCTTGCATTTTGAGTTGAGAGAAAAAATTTTAAACTTCACTTTTGCCTCAATTTGCTTTTCCAACAAATTCTTACTCACAACATACCTAAACACCAAAAAAACCCTTTTTAACAACATTTTTGCGAAAATTCACGAAAATTTTTGATAAAAAATTTGGGGCTTTTCAATCTGGGTCGTTTCTGCTTCAATTGTGGTGCACACTCCTTCATTGTGGTAAGATCTCAATAACCCAAGTTAATTAAATTTCAAGTTAAGCATAGATCTGAAAATTGTGCGTTGAATTGAGAAGTTTTGTGGATGTTGAGTTGTGATTGTGTTTGAAGAAGAGTGGTTTGTGCAGCTTGATTGTTAGGAGATGGGGTGTTGAAATTTTGAGTGTTTGTGTGGAATTGAAAAATTTGATTGCTTTAGGGGTAGTATTAGGACAGAGAAAAAATAAAGTGTTGCATGTAATTCAGTATGCTAGCAAGACACTCGTTGATGCACAACTGAATTACACCACCACTGAAAAAGAATTATTGGCTGTGGTTTTTGCTTTTGACAAGTTTTGTTCTTACTTATTAGGTGCGAAGGTGATCGTATACACGGACCATTCAGCACTCAGACACCTACTGGCAAAGCAAGAAGCAAAACCTCGGTTGATAAGATGGATTTTACTACTTCAAGAGTTTGAGTGGGAAATTCAAGACAAGAAGGGGTCGGAAAATGTGGTAGCTAATCACTTGTCGAGAATTGAGAGACCAATCAAGGGAAATGAGGAGGAGATGCCAATTAGAGAAACATTTCCGGATGAGAAGTTGATGAGAGTGGAAGAAACACCATGGTATGCGGATTTTGCAAATTATTTGTCATCAAGGGTGCTCCCAAGTGGTATGACATATCAACAGAAGAGAAAATTTTTCTCAGATTTAAAGTACTACTTTTGGGAATAGCCGTTCCTATACAGACACTGTACTGATCAAATGATACGGAGATATGTCCCGGAGGAAGAAATGGAGAGCATTTTAAGGCATTGTCATGAAAAGGAAGTAGGTGGCCATTTTGGGGGAGCTAGAACAGCAGCCAAGGTGTTACAATCGGGGTTTTATTGGCCAACCCTCTTTAAGGATTCCTTCCGATGATTCAAGAGTGTGACCAATGTCAACGGATGGGAAATATTTCAAAAAGAGATGAGATGCCGTTGAACAACATCCTGGTGGTTGAAATTTTTGACGTTTGGGGGATTGATTTCATGGGTCCCTTCCCAAGTTCTTTTGGGAACACGCATATCTTGGTAGCGGTGGATTATGTGTCGAAGTGGGTTGAGGCAGTTTCATTGCCAACTAATGATGCTAGGGTGGTGATTAATTTTGTGAGGAAGAATATTTTCTCAAGGTTTGGGGTACCACGAGCAATCATTAGTGATAGAGGATCGCATTTTTGCAATAGGCAAATGGATGCACTGCTGAGTAAGTATGGAGTGACACATAGAGTTGCAACACCCTATCATCCACAAACGAGCAGGCAAGTGGAACTGTCGAATAGAGAACTAAAGGGGATTTTAGAAAAAACAGTTAATGCCTCGAGGAAGGATTGGTCACAGAAGTTGGACGATGCTTTATGGGCTTATCGAACTGCCTTCAAAACCCCGATTGGTATGTCTCCATTCAGATTGGTTTATGTCTGATACCATGTTACAAACAGAGAACTGATTGTAATTTTCTTATATATTGTATTGACAAATTATACATCAATATATAGGAAAATAAAGAACTAATCTNGTAGCGGTGGATTATATGTCGAAGTGGGTTGAGGCAGTTGCATTGCCAACTAATGATGCTAGGGTAGTGATTAATTTTGTGAGGAAAAATATTTTCTCTAGGTTTGGGGTACCACGAGCAATCATTAGTGATGAAGGATCTCATTTTTGCAATAGGCAACTGGATGCACTGTTGAGTAAGTATGGAGTGACACATAGAGTTCCAACACCTTACCATCCACAAACGAGCGGGCAAGTGGTACTGTTGAATAGAGAACTCAAGGGGATTTTGGAAAAGACAGTTAGTGCATCTAGGAAAGATTGGTCTCAGAAGCTGGATGATGCACTGTGGGCATACCGAACCGCATTTAAGACTCCGATTGGTATGTCTCCGTTTAGGATGGTTTATGGGAAAGCGTGCCACTTGCTAATAGAACTTGAACATAAAGCATATTGGGCCGTCAAGCAATTGAATATGGACTTGAAAGCCGCGGGAGAGGAGAGAATGCTGACTTTGAACGAACTTGATGAGTTTCATCTCGAAGCCTATGAAAATGCCCGGAATTATAAAGAGAAGACAAAAAGGTGGCACGGCAAGCACATCCGGACCAAGGCTTTTGAAGTTGGACAGAAGGTGTTGTTATTCAATTCTAGACTTAGACTTTTCCCCGGAAAACTTAAGTCTCGATGGTCCGGACCATTCACTATTACTAGGATTTACGAATCCGGAGCAGTGAAGGTTACACATGAAGAGAAAGGCACTTTCACAGTTAATGGATAGAGATTGAAGCCATACATTGATGGGGTGATGAGTTGCAATTTCATCCCAATCCAGCTGGACATCCCAACTTAAAGGATGGAGAGAGTCGAGCTTTCGACTATAAACAAGCGCTTCTTGGGAGGCAACCCAAGCGTTGTTAACTTTTTGTTTTTCATTTTTGTTGTTGATTTTGTTTCAATTCAATTCTAGTTTCTATGAATTTTTATGTATTATTTTTGGGTGTTTCAGGTGACGTTTTCAGCAAAAGATAGGAATCCAAATGCTCCAGCGAAGAATGATGAGAAAATAAGAGTTAGCTCCTGGACGATTTCGCCACGACGAAGGAATTGTCGTCGCCGCGGCGAAGAAAGTGATTTAATTTGGTGAAAATTTGGCTAAGGCATTTGCGAAACCTGGGAATTTTTTTTAGGGTTCATGAACGAAGAACGTCACCGCGGTGAAGTTTCTTCTTCACTGCAGCGAAACCTGGAAATTTTATTAGGGTTTATGAACGATGAACTTTGCCACGGCGAAGAGCTTTTTCTATAAATAATCGCTTTACTTTTTTCATTTTCACGCCGCCTTGCATTTTGAGTTGAGAGAAAAAATTTCAAACTTCCATCTTTTGCTTCCATTTTGCTTTTCCAACCAAATTTCTTACTTCACAACATCCCTAAACACCAAAACAACCCTTTTCAACAACAATTTTCGCGAAAATTTCACGAAAATTTTTTGATCAAAAATTTGGGGCTTTCCAATCTGGGTCGTTTCCGGTTCAATTGGTGGTGCACACTCCTTCATTGTGGTAAGATCTCAATAACCCAAAGCTTTATTTTTAAAAATTTCAAGTTTCTAAGCATAGATCTGAGAATTTTGTGCGATTGAATTGAGAATTATTTTGTGGATTTTGAGTTGTGATTGTGATTGAAGAAGAGTGGTTTGTGCAGTACTTGATTGTTAGGAGTGTGGGTGTTGAAATTTTGGAGTGTTTGTGTGAAATTGAAAAAAATTGTAGTTTGGGGGTGAATTGAAATTTTTTGGAAGTTTGGGTTGTTTTTGTAGGTTGGAAGTGACTGTATAGAATTAGGTCTGAATTTTTGGGGTTGAAATTTTGGATTGGAAATTTATTTGGAAAAATGGCTCCGAAAGTTAAGCAACCGTACAAGGGAAAGAGTAAGAGTAAGGGTAAGAGTGTTGACAACCGATTTGTGAACGATGAGGCCCGAAAAAGGTATGAGGTAGCAATTCAAAGAAAGGATAAAGGGATTATTCCAGAGCACGGCTTAACCGCTACTTAGGCTTTTGACTGGAGTAGAGGGAGACAGTGGGACATGTTTTTGCGAGCTCCTGAGAAGTTGGCTGTTAAGCCGCTGGTAAGGGAGTTCTATGCCAATCTCCCGGAGTGTAAGGAAGAGACGGTTTTTGTAACAGGGGAGGACGTGCCTTTTACGGGGAAAGAAATCAATGATTTCTTTCATTTGCCGGAAATCCTCAGTGATGAATATGTGCAGTTCAAGAGATCACGGATTGATGACGGTTTAATCCTTCCAGTAATTGCAAAATTGGGTGCAGAGTGGGCAGTGTCCAAGAAACAGAAAAAGACTCTTAAGGGCACGCAGTTGACACCGATGGCTCGGCTGTGGCAATACTTTATTTGTGCGAGACTCATGCCAGAATCGCATTATAGTACCGTGACTCACGAGAAGGCAGTGCTACTATATTTGATTGCCACAGGGAAGAGTATTGATGTGGGGGACATAATTTTTAATAGCATTAGGCTAGCAGCAAAACCGGGGCGAGGAAGTTATTGTTTTCCGCATCTCACACAGCCTTATGCCTAAAAGCTGGGGTCACGGTTCAGGATGACGAGCAGCGTATTCATGCTGCTCCAACTTTAGATTCAGATTATTACAAGAAACACCTGGACCGAACGGAAGCTGCCCAACCAAGAGCAGGGGCGAAAAGGCAGAGAACAAGCCTTGCCACATCATCCAGCTCCACAAGTACACAAAAAGAGATGATGCAAGAAATGATGGGCCTGATGAAATATATGAAGAGACGTCAGGATTGGATGATGGAGCGGACTGAGAGGATGCATGAACTACTGACAAATAGCTTCAAGGAGCTTAATGTTGACACTTCAACATACCAATGGGTCAACTGGAACTCGGATGAGTGGATGGACTCCGAGGAAGACAAGGAAGAAGAGGGCTCCGAGGAAGAAGAAGAAGATGAAGAAGATTGAACCAGAGCACCTGTTTTGTTTTATTTTTGTTTAATAGTTTTCATTTAATTTCATGTTCACTTGAAACATTAAACTCAGTTTATTTTGGTTTTGCATTTTGTTTATTTTGTTAGTTGTTTAGTTGTTGTTTTAATTTGTAGTTGTTAAAAGGACGAGATTAGGTTGTAATTTTTTCAAGTTAGTTGTGAATTGTACTAACATAAAGGACACCACAGTTTAATTGTTTTAACAGATTTTGGATGATGAAAAGTTTGAGACCAGGTGTTCATTGTGGAGCGACAATTCATGGATTAACCAGGGAGAATTCTCGTACCTTTATTGTTTTATTATTCTCTATTCCTGATTTGTGCATAATGGAACATTGGGGACAATGTCATGTTTAGTTTGGGGGTAGGGAATAGAATTAAAACCGAGTTTAAGGGTATATTGGCTGGAAACCAGTAACCGCCTTAAAAACTGCCTAGCAGTACTTGGCGACCTCAGGTTTAACAACGCCACGTACACATTAAACTGAAAAAAAAAAAATACTTCTTTTTGTTATTTGTTTACTCTGTTTGTTTCGTTTAAGGGTATATTGGCTGGAAACCAGTGACCGCCTTAAAAACTACCTAGCAGTACTTGGCGACCTCAGGTTTACAACGCCACGTACACCTTAAACTGAAAACTTCTTTGTGTTATTTGTTTACTTTGTTTGTTTCGTTTTTGCCGATGATGAATTGTATAAATCAATGATGAGAACAAGGCTGTTGAATTTTTATTGTTGAGAAATGTTAAGCATTGCTTCAAGTTTTTGTTTATTGATTGAGGTTCGTTGAGTGGTTCAACCACCATTTTCATTTTTTCGGCATGCTTAGATTCATTTTATGTGGTTAGGTAAAGTCTTGATAATGTTGGTGGACTCTAGAACCTAGTTGAGAAGTGCTTGAGGCGAAATTCTAGGATTAGACATGGTTAAGGAGATGATTTAGGCATTTTTTCGGAACGTTTGAGCCTTTCTAGCCAACCCATGAATGAAATTTTCCCTAGTCACCCTTTCGAGCTGTATGAATTTTATTGCTTTATTTTTCTTGGAAAACAACAAATTTGTCAAATCCTTTTACCCTAAACACTTTATCTTACCCTTAGGAGAATTCGGTCCTAGTGCAAAACAAAGAACGGGAAGAGTGTACGAATGAGCAAAAGAATAGTTTGGGGGTTGAGAGAAGAAAAATGATGAAGAGGCCAAAAGAATAGTTTGGGGTTGAGAGAAAAGAATAAAAACAAAAGAGGTAGTCACCTCATTTTCAATTCAATTGTTGAAAAAAAAAAAAAAAACTAATTCTGCCTACTTTAAGGGTATACCGGTTGGAAACCAGAACCCGCTTTAAAAACTGCCTAGTAGTACTTGGCGACCTCAGGTATAACAAAGCCACGTACGCCTTAAACAAATCTCCCCCGCATTTATGGTATCCTAAAATAAGAAAGGTACGTGTTTGAGGGCTGTGAATTAATGGACATGTCGATTGGTGGTTGAGAAGGTATGGGTTTCGATGTGATTTTAGTTTTGCTTTAGGACAACCGAGTTCTCTTACTTTGTTATTCCTATCATTTTTATTGGAACCCACTACCCAAGCCTAACGTTATAAGCTTTTAAAGGCCTTTTGATTCTTACCTTTGTCTAGTCCTCATTAGTGGAGAGTAGTTCGATATTTAGGCTTATGGAGTCTGTCACCATTTGATAAACTTTACAATTTTTGCATAAAATAATCCGGGAAGTTGGAATGTGGATTGAAGTGGGGATCACCTACTTGGTAGACCGATTGAGGAAGATAGTCGATGTAGCTTATAACTTCTTGGAGTGTTGAATATTTCCTGATAATAATTTTTCAACAACTTTTGAGACATAATTTCTAGGTAATTCTTTGTAGAGTTGAGTCTTGTTGGTTTTTGTTTTTCAGTATTGTTGTGTGTGTTTTGTGTTTTTGTTTTTGTTTGTTGTCTGTGTTTTCGTCAGTTTTGTACTGTATGCTCGGAGACGAGCATATCTCTAGTTTGGGGGTAGTTGATAATCCGTGAATTATACACTTTTCATTAGACCTTTTTGTCGGATTTCAGGTACTTTCTAGTGCATTTTGACCTGAATTGTTGCTTAATTCTTTACTTTTCGTGTTTTAGGTTAAAATGGACATTTTGAGCAAATAAGGAAAAAATTGGATATTTTTGACTCAGAAATTAGCGGATCTCAGAAGATAGGAGAGTTCCGGAGCAGGATAAAGCACGATGAAGCTTGTTCCCAAGGGAGAGCACCGAGAATCGAAGAATCAAACGAAGAAGCAAGCAGAGTGGCAGTTCTGTAATTTCAGAACTTTTCAAGAAGCTTCGCCCCGGCGAAGGAATTGTCTTCGCCGCGGCGAAGTAAGCCAGGGACGAGCGTGTCTGCTTCACTCTTCGCCGCGGCGACAGTCATTATTTTCAGTTTTGTTAAACGCACAGTTTCGTTCTGTGCGTGTTTTGGCTGGGTTATTTGGACGAAGTATAAAAGAAAAACTTAGCCTTTTGCCCAGGAGTCTTGGTTTTTTTTAGGGTTAGCTACTTTTGCATTTTTCTGAGTAAACTTTGAGCGATTTGGTTTGTTAAAGGGAGAAGACTCGATTTCTAACTAGAGGATTCATCTTTTGGGGAGATTTCTAATCTTTTATCTCAGTTTCATTATGTTGAACTTGTTTATTTCCGATTTTCGTTTTTGTATTATTGATTTAGCTATGAACTAATCTATTTTGGGTTAGGGTTTTGATGGTAGTTTGGATTTTAAATGGGTTAAGGGTTTGATTGTGTTATTTTCATATGAATATGCTTTGGTTGTGTGTTACTCTGATTTTTAATGCTGTATGTGATGAACATGGTGAGATTGAGAAATGAATCATGTTAGGCTTCTTGGGTAATCACCATTATAGTATTGGATGCTAGAGATAGATTCAAGAATTAATGAAATCATTATAGGATTCTTTTGCTTAATGAGTTTGGAATTATTAATCTTCAATTTGTTGGGTGCGGAAGGTTAATAAGGATGAATAGGAAAATATAGCCCGAGAGGGTATGTTTAACATATTAGTGAGTTCGATTTACAACCATTGCGTATGAATGTGAATGTAGTGTAATTTTTAGGTTTAACCCATAAAAATCCAAATGAAGTCAAAACCCTACCCGTTTTACTTGAATTGATTATCCGTGTTTTCATATTGCTTTCTTAATTAAGTTTTAATCTTAGTTTAAAATTCATTGTTGTTTTTAATTAAAATTTGCTCCCACCAATCCAAAGAATTCGATTGCTTCAACTTGAGAACATTAGGAAACTCAGTGCTTTGCTAACAATCCTCGTGGGAACGATACTCTACTCATCATTATATTACTTGTGCGATTAGTATACTTGCTACATATTGCATGTTGTAGGAAACATGCATCAAACATACTATTACACAATGACTATTTCTCACATATATAAATCCATATTAAATTTCTTCACTGAGACAGTGTGCGCAAGCCTCTTGCCATCTTAACGTCTCCTAACCACTACAATCTAATACCTGCAAAAATAAGGAAAGCAACGGGGTGAGCTATAAATGCTCAGTATGTAAACCAAATCTAACTATGCTCTTACTCTGCTGTCCCCGTTTTTGCCGTACTGCTTCTAAATTTCTACTTGTTTTCTCCCTTTATTCTCAGGCGTACTACTTAGCAGTCTTCTATTCTTCTCAAATCTTTCTAAATCCTTCTAGGGTTGTGCTATTCTTTATCATTTTATTTCTCTTCTCTACTAGATTATAACTTTCTGTTTCTTTCTCTACTCAACAAATCGCTAAGTTTCCTTGCTATTTGTCATGTTTCTAATTTCTATCTTTTCTAGCATGTATCTAATTTTTGTTCTTTTCTTGTATATCTCTATTTTTTTTTATTTTTTTTTAATTCTTGTAGGCTTCTATTTTATTTTCTTCTCTATTTTCATGGGTTTCTATTTTCTTTTCCTCTCTATTCTCATGGGTTTCTATTTTCTTTTCTTCTCTATTCTCACGAGCTTCTACTTTTTTTTCTTGGCTATTCTCATGGGCTTCTATTTTCTTTTCTTCTTTATTCTCATGGGTTTTTATTTTCTTTTCTTGGCTATTCTCAAGGGCTTCTATTTTCTTTTCTTTGCTAATCAGACATGCAACAATAAAATAAATTCTTTAATCTATGCATAAATGTATAAGATGCAATGCACATAAAATGTATAATGCATATGCGAATGATCATGTTTGTATTCTTTTTTAAAATTCTTTTCTAATTCTTTCTGAAATTCTTTTCCTTTTCTATTTCTTATTCTATTTTTCTTTCTTTCTGAAACTCTTTTTGTTTTCTATTCTGGTTTGCCGATCGAACTAGGCTGAGGCATGGATTTGGAACCCTGGCCGTGTGAGCGTATTCTAAAATTCTTTCTGAGTACAATTCTAATCCACATGCACTTCTAACAGATTGTACAATTCTGTTTTCTATTCTGAGGCCGCTCATTGATGGCAGCGTGCATGTGGGAAACTTCTGCATCTCTATCGCCACTAGCTAATGCAACGAATGCTCACAGGTTCCCCATTGCAACAGCCCTCTGAAAACATGCTCTGTAAATTTATAGAATAACTAGCTAGACATTTTCCAATAATTTTAAAATTTCTAAAATATGTGCCATGCTATGTCATGCATTTATATGCTGTCTAAGCATGATCCCAAAATACGTGTCTGACTCTAGCATGTATTCTATTAATTCTAAGGCTTTTATTTCTATACTTTTCTGGAAAGTCCAAAGTTCTATTCTAGTAACACGCTTAAATTAAACATTTTCTATTTTATTGTTTATTTCTAAATTCTATTCATCGTGTGTACGTACACGATTCTATAATTTCTACATAATTCTGTAATTCTTCAATTCTATCATGCTATGTAAAATGTACACGTACACAATCATATTATCCCTTACAAATTCTACTCTCTAATATTTTCTAATGCAACAAACATGCCTTGTACAACTTTCTAAATACAAATCTTAACGCCATAAATTTTCATTCTCTTAACATGACCATTAACATTGTTCTACATGCCCTTCTTTCTTCTTTTCTTTTGGGTACTTTCTATACATTAATCTATATTGTCATATTAATCATTGTAAATTCAATCTAACATATGGCACAACATATATATTTTGGCTAAATTCTAATTTCTTTCTAACATTCTTAACTAAACTTTTGGCCAATACAACATACTCTCAAGATCTTCTAGCACAATTCTATAGCTTGTAATATATAATAAGGCATGAAAACTAAACTCATACCAATCAATTTCTAAAATGGTCATTTATTTAATACATAAACTAAACTTCTATTTCTTTGATGTTTCTTTGATATTTATACTTGGGAAAGCTTTTCTATTCTTTATACAATAAAATCACTTATTACATATTGTTTATAACTAATCTCAAAACAAGAATCATTAATATTCTCATTTGGCCAAGCCATTCTTTGTATGATCTTTCTAATTTCAAGTATATAAGCTTGACAATTTATTGTGGCATATTGTAATATTATAATATAATCACCCATCTTTTACTATCATCAATACTACACTATTGCAACAATTTAATATGTAATTCTTGCCATCACTTTTCTAAAGTCATAAGTTTCAAACTCATAATTCAGTGACTAAATACAATATGCCATTCAAACTAATGCTAAAAGTCCAAGCAACTTAAACCATGCACTAAAGGTCTTTCATTTCATTGAACTAACATGACCAAGTGATATTCTAAATTTTGGCATAACAAAATTGCACTCTTGAATACTAAAACTTACACTTGGTTAAGCCTAACATAACCTTTCAACTCCAATTCTTTCCTTTATCTAACAATTTCTTCAACAAGACTTAACAAACTCAAGCATGCATTTCTCTTTGAATTTTCATCAAACAATTCACATGCACATGCAAATACTTGGTTGGCCACACTTCCACATCTCTCCAAATCGACCAAAATTGGAGCAAAAACTCTCCAAACTTAACTTCAATTCTGGTTGGATTCAACACTTCCAAATCCAACATCAACACTTCAAAATTTCATCCAAAGTTCAACCAAAACATCACATCTACATAACTACTCATCTTGGTTGAACTTCTACACATTATTCCCCATCAAACAAGCATCTAAACAGCCAATAATTCTTATCATACACCATACACAAACACTCAAGAATCAACTTACACATATACTACTCAAATTAAAGCTTAGATTGTGTTTACTTACCTTAAATTTGTACAACACTAATAATTCAACCTTCCTTTGCTAAAATTCTTTTCCTCTTGGACCTAAATCATGTAAAAACACAAGAATTCAAAACTTTAAAGCTTAAATACACACTTTTGTGCTAGAATCTTACCTTTGGATGCTTTAGGATTGAAAATCTACAAAAAATTAAGCTAAACCCTATGATTTCTCTTTAAAATTTGATGAAGAAGCTTGAGAGAAAATGGATGAGAGGTGGCATGCTCAAGGGTGAGAATGGCTAGGGTTTTGTCAATTGAAGCCTTATAACTAATCAAATATATATATATATATATATTTACATTCCCATTTTGCCCTTGCACTTTTATGATAATTCTAATTATGCCATACGTGCATTTACCGATATACCCTCACTTTCAGTGGATTTAACATATGTTCTTGGTCATTTTCACTCTCCACTTTTTCATCTAGTTGTGAGTGAAAAGACCATTTTACCCTTATTCTTTAATTTCTTTCTATTACTTTACAAACACTTATTTTTCTTTGCATCACACCACGTGTATTTTCCATAATCTTTCTACCACTCTATTCTCATGGCTAGCACACTTAATACATTATATTTATCATACTCGCTTTTCACTCGAACACGTGATTCTATGTGAAATGGCCATTTTGCCCCCATTGAAACTTTTATGGAATTCCTCTATAAAACTAGTTAAATATATTCACTATGACTATAAAATAATCCCTACCATATTTCTGAATGTGGGTATTACATGCAGACAATGTCACAATGGACACTATACTTAAAGAAAGAAAATATTTTTCTTCTTTGATAATGTGTGAAGCTAACATAAATAAAATATCTAGTAGTACAAGATTAATTAAAGGCTCTGGAAGAGCTAATATATTATTTCCCGGAGGAACACAATTTATTATAAAAGATGCATTATTTTCTTTCAAGTCTAAAGGAAACTTATTAACTTTTAAAGATATTTGCTATAATAGATATCATATTGAGACAACCAATGAAGGAAATATTGAATATCTTTATATTACAAGAATAATTGCAGGCAAGAAATGTGTGTTGGAAAAATTACCTGCTTTTTCTTCTGAATTGTACTACACAAATATCAGTGTATTTGAAACACATGTTATAGTAAACAAAAAGTTTACTAATCCTAATACTTTTATTAATTAGCATGATCGGTTAGGCCATCCCGGTTCAATAATGATGCGAAGAATCATTGAGAATTCACATAGGCATCCATTGAAAAACCAAAAGATTTTTCAATCTAATGAATTCTCTTGTGCTGCTTGTTCTCAAGGTAAATTAATTATTAGACCATCACCAGCTAAAATTGGTATTGAATCACCTACATTTTTAGAATGAAATCAAGGTGATATATGTGGGTGTATTCATCCACCATGTGGACCATTTAGTTATTTTATGGTCTTAGTAGATGCATCTACAAGATGGTCATATTTGTGTTTATTATCTACTCGCAACCTGGCGTTTGTGAGATTGCTTGCTCAAATAATTCGATTGCGAGCACAGTTTCCAGATTATACAATTAAAACAATACGTCTTGATAATGCTGGTGAATTTATTCTCAGGCTTTTAATGATTATTGTATGTCAAGTAGAATAACGGTTGAAAAGCATGTTGCCTATGTTCATACATAGAATGGTCTAGCAGAGTCATTTATTAAACGCCTCCAATTGATTGCTAGACCATTACTTATGAGAACAAAGCTCCCAATTCTACTTGGGGACATGCTTTTTTACATGCAGCAACACTTGTACGCATTAGGCCAACAAAGTATCACAAATTTTCCCCTTTACAATTGGCTTTTGGTCAAGAGCCAAATATTTCCCATTTAAGAATATTTGGATGTGCGATATATGTTCCAATTGCTCCACCACAACGCACTAAAATGGGTCCTCAAAGAATATTGGAAATATATGTTGGATATGAATCTCCTTCTATAATTAAATATTTAGAACCATTAACAAGAGATTTATTTACAACATGATTTGCCGATTGTCATTTTGATGAAACAAAATTCCCAGCATTAGGGAGAGAGAATAGGCAGCTGGAAAAGGAAATTACCTAGAAAATATCATCATTATTTTATCTTGATCCTTGTACTACGTAATGTGAACAAGAAGTTCAAAAGATAATACATTTGCAAAATATAGCAAATCAATTGCCAGACGCATTTATTGATTCAAAAAAAGTGACTAAATCTCACATACCAGCTACAAATGCTCCAATTCGATTTGATGTCCCTGAAGGACAATTATCTGTAGCAAATGAATCTAAGGCACGTTTAAAGCATGGTAGATCAGTTTGTTCCAAAGATAAAAATCCTCGAAAGAAAAGATAGCAAATGACTAAGATGCTTACATCAAGGAGGCAAGTTCTCATGAACATAATAGAGACATAATTAATCATGAAACTCCAGAAGAAGTTTAGGTACCTAAAACTAGTAAGAATGAAGAGATCTCAATTAATTATGTCTCTACAAGAAAAATATGGAATCGAAAAGAAATAATTGTCGACAATATTTTTGCATATAATATAGCGCTTGATATTGTAAAGAATAATAAGGATCTTGAACCTAAACCTATTGAAGAATGTAGATAGAGAGAAGATTGGCCAAAATGGAAAGACGCAATCAAGGCAGAAATAAATTCGTTAGAAAAACATGGAGTTTTCAGACCTGTAGTCCGAACACCTAAAGATGTAATGCCAGTGGGATACAATGGGTATTTCTGCGAAGACGAAATGAGAAAAATGCAGTCATAAGATATAAAGCACGACTTGTAGCAAAAGGGTTTTAGCAAAGACCTGCCATTGATTATGAAGAAACATATTCTCCTATGATGGATGTGTTAGAGTAGGTGCCCTAGAGCCAATCAATTATTGTAAAATTGATTCTGTAATAAATGTTTATTTATCAATAAAAGGCATATTCTTCTATATCATGTATGTAATGATATATGTCCATAGGATGGTAGAACCGTGACGAGGGTATCAAGTGTTTCAAATCTTGATAGTCAGAACCCTATGATCACATATGGTGGCCATTCTAGAAACGTCCGTAGCCCCAGTATTATTTTGACCAAGGACACAGATAATACGGTAAGACTATCATAGTGTTGAACAACCCTGTCGAAAGGCAGTG
The DNA here is from genome assembly GCF_008641045.1 of Pistacia vera. Classification (NCBI taxonomy): domain Eukaryota; kingdom Viridiplantae; phylum Streptophyta; class Magnoliopsida; order Sapindales; family Anacardiaceae; genus Pistacia; species Pistacia vera. The sequence continues at coordinate 1,252,196 of NW_022195391.1, read as the reverse complement.
ATTGATCTCACTTGTCAAGGTTGTTTGCCGACAACCTGGTGCAACGCATGAGTGCTTGCTAGAGGCAAGTTCACTAGATAGACCCACCAGAGGATTCCATATGGATGGTAACCCTAGTGTCTATGGAATAAATCCTCTAACGAATGGTGGTGCATGTGATCCTTAGACTTGAGATCACCAGAGCGCCTTGTGCAGCAATTGGTGTAGTTTGACACTAGCCTAACGTAGTTCTATTCAGAGCTATCAATACAGTAGTAATTAGTTACATTGAGAAGTGTATCAAGACTATGGTGGATCGACAAAGGATTCATCACTCCTAGGTACGGAAGAAGTTATCTCACTGGGTAATTCAGTAAATGGCAATGACACTAAATCAGTGGCCACAGTGAGATTGAGTTGATGCTCAATCCAATTTAATATTCCTGTCATTGGTCCAGTAACTGAATATAAACATGTCGAGGATATCTGAGGTTGACACTATTTATGTACCTTAGTCTCGATGAGATAACAGTTGATGAAAGGATTTGATTGCACAGTAACCATACCGATGACAGGCTACGATTTCACTAAATCCAAATCTATCGAGTGGCCATGATGCCTTGCTAGGGGCCAATCTTGGTTTGTATGTAGTGTGACGATTAATTTGTGTAAATTGTGATACTACACACTGCTTGTAATATACTGTATAGCTAGTAATTCTTTGAGAAATATATGATAAAATCCACTAAATAACTTTTATAAACATATATGCATAACGTAAAATCCGAAAATTCTAATTTTAATTCATATAAATATATACACAAAATACTGATATACTTTGGTAAGCACAAGGTAATCTTAAACAGTGCCGCCAAACTCCTCCGCTTCTTGACGTCCCTCCAGACCGTACATCATCTAGTACCTGTAAAACAGTAAAATAACGAAGTGAGTACTAATTGCTCAGTAAGTAAACCATACTGCATGACTGTTCTTCCTCCGTTACTCATGTTTTGATTTTCCTTTTCTCACTTTATTCTTTGCCAATATTCTTTGTTCTTTTATGATATTCTACATTCTTCTCTGATATTCTGCATTCTTTTCTAATATTCTGATTTGCTACTTATCAACGTGCAAAGACAATGAATAAAATTGTACATTGTCGAGCACATAAGAAATACTGAATCATGTAAGTAGCATAATACATATGCAAAATAATAAACTTTCCTAAGAAAAGAACTTTCTTTTCTTTTCTGTTTTTGTTTCTCTTATGTTGTATCTCTTTCTTTTCTTTCTTCTTTCTGGTTTGCCGATCGGACTAGGTTGATGCATGGATTTGGAACCTTGGCCATGTGAGTGGGTACAGTCCTCATCTACATGCACTACTCACGGACTGTACAAGTACTGTATCTCTCTATTGTGGCCGCTCGCTCGTGGCGGCGTGCATGTAGGTATGCTCTACTAGGTACAGTCCTCATCCACATACACTACTCACGGACTGTACAAATACTGTATTTCTCTACTGATGTTGCTCGCTCATGGCGGCGTGTATGTGGGCATCTCTGTCACTCACGGGTTCCCCATCGTAAAACCTTATAACATAGCATGCTATAGAAAGAGAATAGAAAGACATACTATACACATTTCAAATGAATTTCCAAGCTATGGAAATTCTACACTTGCATTCTTTAGTAAATGAGAAAATATACATATTTGCATGTTAGCTTAAAAGAAAATTTCTAGTCATTTTCTTTTCTTTCTTTCTCATTCTTTACTAACATATTCTTTCATATTCTCATTTACTAAATCAAGGCTATACATATATATCATGTGCACAATATATGCATGTAACGCCCACATGGAGGTACATAATTTAATTTATGCTCTTATACCTTTAGTTGATTTTTGCTAAGGTTATTTTAAGGAAAATGTGAAGAAAATGCCTTAAACTTGCATTAAGGGTAAAATGGTCTTTTCACTCAAAATTAGTTGAAAAAGTGGGGAGTTGTAACACCCAACATTGAGGTACATGATTTAAATTATGCTGTATAGCCCTTAGTTAAATTTTGTTAGAATTATTTTAAGAGAATATGAAGAAAATGCCCTAAACTTGCATTAAGGGTAAAATAGTATTTTCACTCAAAACTAGTTGATTTTGTGGGGAGTGAAAAGAGATAGAAAATCATAGAGAATACAATAAAAGTGAAGGCATTTTGGTAATTGACTAAGGGACAAAGATGGAATTTCTTTCTAAGGGACAAAGATGGAATTTCTAAGAAAGAGTAAGGGCAAAATGGGAAAGTGAGTTTATAAACTAAAATGTTAAGGGTTTGAAACCCTTATTTCGTTCATATCAACCCCACACTCCTCCTCCTTTTCCCTCAAATTTTCATTCACTTTTCCAAGGAATTTGAGGGCTTTTGAGTAGATTTTCATAGGGTTTTGATTCAAGGCATCAAAAGGTAAGGACCCCTTCTGCTCTTTATTCATGTTTTATTTGTGTAAAAGTTGAGTTCTTATGAAGTTTATGCTTAGGGTTAAGAGAAGATTTGAATCCAAAAGAGTAAAGAGCTTAGGGAGACTACTCAGCAAAAGGTAAGTAAATTCCAATCAAAATCCAACTCAAGCTAAAATTTAAGAATTAAGTGAGTAGAGATTTATTTTAAATATGCATATGTTTGTGATTATTGAGAAATTGAGATGAATTGATGATTATTGAGGAGTTTGATTATTATATGAGTAGAATTTAGCCATGAGAAGTGGTTTTGGTTGTATGATGATTCATTGAAGTTTGGTTGAAGTTAGAAAGAGTGAGTAGAATTTTGGGAGTGTATTGTTTTTGGGAGGTTTAGTAGTTGTTTGCTGGAGTTTTACTCCAAAATTTGTGACTTGAGAAAGAGATAGAATGGTAGCCAAATTCGATTGAGTATGCATGCAATATGTTTGATGAAAGCCTAAGTGAAAACTGCCCTGTCACGTCCGTGACCTTATGAGTAATTTTTGGGTATATTAGAGATTGAACTGGTTGAGACCAAAAAATAAAAGTTATAGCCCTGTCTCTAAGCTTTAAAATGAAACAAATATCGTAGCAATCCGATGTGTATAACTCAGTTATGCCTTCTTGAATAAGAAGTGTGCAGATGACTATCTTTGAGGCAACATTGATTTGTGTGATTTCATAAGTGCATTTAAGTAAGAAATTTTAAACATGTGCCATCCATATGTATATAATTGTGTATTTTTAGAAACATAAGAAAGAATAAAGAATAAAGAACAAAGAATAAAGAAAGAAAGAAATAAAACACATAGAATAAAAAGAAAGGAAGATAAGCATTAAAGAATTAAAGAGTGTTAAAGAAAAGTAAAGAATAGGTGGTGTGATGGGGAACCGTGAGTGTTAAGAAGAAATTCTCACATACACGTCACCTTAATTGAGTGGCATAAGAAGAAGAAGAATTGTACGACCCGTAAGAGTGTATGTGGATGAGGGTTGTACCAAGAAGAATTCCTACATGCACGTCACCTAATTGAGTGGCTAAGAAGAAAGAAGATTGTATGGTCCATAAGAGTGCATGTAGATGAGGACTGTACTCACTCACATGGCCAAGGTTCTGAATCCATACATCAACCGAGTCCGATCAGCAAAAGAAAAGAAAGAAAAGAAAAGAAAAGAAATAGAACAAGAAAATAGAGATAAGAAAGAAAAAGCATTTTTGTGCATTATTGCATATGCATTTTATTCAGTACATGCCATGAATTTCAACATGGTTAGGAAGAATAGAAAGATAAGAAAGAAAGAATAGAGAGAAATAGAAAGAAAGAAAAGAACAGTGAGAGTAAGAAACAGAGAAAGAAAAGAGAAAAAGAGTAGAGTAAGGAAAGAATTAAAGAGTGATGCACGGGGATAGCAGAGTAGAGGATTTACTTACTGAGCATTTTTGTGCTACCCGTTGCTTTCTATGTTTTTGCAGGAATAGGTGAGGATGCGCGTCGGATGGACATCGGCAAGCGGAGAGACATGGCTACACTATCCACCATTTTGATAGTTTGTATATGTTTATTTTTTATACTGTGTAAAGAATGTAATATTAAGTAAAGAAAAAAAAAAAAAAAAAAAAAAAAAACAACTTGGGCCCAACTACTTTTAGTCTATATATATGTATTTTTATTAAGTATCTTTTGTGAGCATATAGTAGAAAGAAGTCATACAGGAGTGAAAGAGATAGAATTTATGGAGAATGCAATAAAATGAGGGCATTATAGTAATTGACTAAGGGACATAGATGGAATTTTAAAGAAAGTGCAAGGGCAAAATGGGAAACTATATAATTTAATTTTATATCAAGGATTGAAGAGTGAAACTAGCACCTTCAACCCATTTTCACGCCACTTCTCCTCCAAATCCTCTCAATTTCTTCACTTCTTTTTCAAAAGAAATTCATGGATCTTGGGTATTTTTGAGTGATTTTCAATCTACGCATCTGTGGATTTAAGAGGAAGACAGTTTGAACAAAGAAGATTCTTAAAGGGTGAATTTGCTCATATCAAAGGTAAGTAAATCCTACCCTAAGTATGATTTAAGTATCTTGTGTAGAGAATTTCTTATGCATATATATGTGTTATATGTAGAATTGTTGATGATTTGGTGTTGAATAATAATTAGAACCTATCCATGAGAAGTTGGGTTGGTGTATGTGATACTTGATGAATGTTTGGTTGAGATTGGAGAGTTGAAGTGAAAATTTTGAGTATATATTTTGGGCAGATTTGGCATAATTATGGAAGAGTTTATGCCAAATTTTGGTGGCCAAAAGAGAGATAGAAGTGTAGCCAAATTAGTGTTAATTTGTGCACATGAATATTGATGAAATGCCAAAAAGAAGTGCATGTATGAGTATGATATGTGTTACTTTGGAATGAGTTTGTAGATGGTAGAGAATGACATGTTTGCATTCCACAATGCATAATTGTATTTAAACATGTGAATTTAGAAAGAATTAAAATATTAACATCTACATGCATACATATTCATAAGAGCATGAAAAGCACTAAAATATGTTAAAGTGAAAATAGAAAGAAATGAATATTAAAGATATTCAAATCTGAATTTTTACTTAAAGAAGTGTAAAAAAGTAAAAAGAAAATAAGGTGTTACGATGGGGAGCCCGTGAGGGACATAGTCCCACATGCACGCCGCCTTTAGTGAGTAGCCTCAGAATTCAGAAAGAATAATTGTCAGTCCATTAGAAGTGTGTGTGGATGAAGACTGTACCCAGAATTAGAGAATTCACTCACATAGCCAAGGACAAATCCATGCCTCAACCAAGTCCGACGGCAAAAAAAGAAAGAAGAATAGAAAGAAAAGAAAGAATAGAGAAAGACTAGAAAAGAAGGAATAGAAAGAAATAAAGAAAAGAAACAAAAAACAAAATAAGAAAAATAGAAAAATAGAAAATAGAAAAGAAATGCATATCATGCATTTGTGCATTTGCATCATGAATATGCATAATACCATGCTTATTATCATGGTAGTAAAAAATTAGAAAACGGAGAGCAAAATAGAGAAAGAATAAGAGAAAGAACAGAGAAAGAATAAAGAGAAAAATAGAAAGAATGAGATAATAGGGAAATGTGATATAGGAAAGAAAATTGGAATTTAAGTAACGGAGAGAAAAGGGTAGCATAGGGGTTTACTTACTGAGCATTAGTGTCACTCCATTGTTTTTAATGTTTTCGAGGTAATAGGTGAGTTGCGGTCGCTCAGAAGAGTCATGCATGGAAAGGTGGGCTACACTGTTGGCGTGTTGTCTTTGGCAACAGAATTAAACCTAAAAACACTGTAGTAGTGTGAGTCAGGATCCTTCCCACGGAGAGTGTCGAGCCAAATTTAATGTTATGTGAACCAGTATGTAAGGGGGGGGGGGGGGGGGGGTGTTTGAGTTAAACAAAAACATTTTGGGAAAACAACAATTTAAATAATCAATCAATCAAAATAACAAACTGGTCAAGTAACATCCACCATCGAAATCTTTCAAATGTCATCGATACAAAATAAATCAATTCATACCCTGAATATTCACCGTTGGAAATATTTCCTATCTCTCTTAGTTGTAATAATTAAAAAACAAGCGATCTAATTAACCTTACTACTAAACAAACCTAGACAAGCGCTAAAGATTAATCTAGTGATAGCCTTAAGACCTAGAGAGATCGATGAAGCTAAACAACACAAACTCAAGCTGTTGCATTTGATTAGTCGAGTGTTCTTCTTAAGAATTACTAATCCTGACGCAGCAAATTATTAACCCTAATTGCTTCACAAGTTAGAGGAATCAAACAATTACGGATTTGATATCTAACTTAGTAGTAGATTGCAACAATTAATAAACTAGTAGGCTCCCTAGTAATTAAATACAACAATCATAAAATAAGCACAGAAGAACATCAATACTCAAACATAAATTGAACACTTAAAGAAAAGAAACCAGATTGATCACAGTTTATTGATTCGAGTTTTGTTTCCTTCGACCAAGTTATAAAAGTTTAGGCTCATGGCCATAAACAAACTCAAAGGAAAAGAAAAATTCCAGCAAAACGAATTCAAAGAGAGAAGAGAGAGGCCTCAGTGATTGTTATATCCTAATCTGATCTCCCTTTAAAAATATCTAATTTAATTCTAATTCTACTCAATCTAAATCTCCTAAAAATATTTAAAATCCCAAAATAACCTTATCCTAATCTGAGTAATTGAAAAAATAAATAAAGTCCTAAATAAAATAGGAAAGTGGTGTTTCTAGCTGTAATTGCATGCAATAGGTCTTCAAAACTTCTTTAAATAATCTGCCTATTTGAATTGCATGACAAGGCAGAATGTTCCAGAACGTCGGCAGTGCAGTGTCAACTTCAAGCTCGATTACAACCTTGATGCAGCGAGTATCTCTCCAAACTCAAAACATGAAAGTTGTATATCTCTTTCTTAGCGTTCCACAGAATTTTGAATCATCTCAATCGGAGCTCGGATGAGAGAGTTATGCCCAGATTACGAAACAATGTTGAAACTGTCCGAATTCACTTAATTAGTTCGTTTTGCAATTAACGCTTCCATTTGTGCCTAAATCCAAAAGAATAATAATGAGTATATTTAGGCAGAAAATAAGTATAAAAGACTAGACATAAGGGGGGTGAATATGACATTTTGCATTTTTATCAATTCCCCCACA